>NC_084569.2:39959958-39962458 GCF_033978685.3 Nerophis lumbriciformis | reverse complement strand
TATGTTAATACCTGATTAATCGATGTTAATACGTGATTCATCTAAATTAATACAGAATTAATCTAAATTAATAAGTGATTAATCTATGTTAATACGTGATTAATCTCTGTTAATACGTGATTAATCTATGTTAATAAGTGATTAATCTAATTTAAGACCTGATTAATCTATGTTAAAACGTGATTCATCCAAGTTAATACGGAATTAATCTAAATTAATACGTGATTAATCTATATTAATACGTGATTAATCTCTGTTAATACGTGATTAATCTATGTTAATAAGTGATTAATCTAATTTAATACCTGATTAATCTATGTTAATACGTGATTAATATATGTTTATATGTGATTAATCTATGGTAATACGTGATTAATCTATGTTAATATGTGATTAATCTTTGTTAATACGTGATTAATCTATATTAATACGTGATTAATCTCTGTTAATATGTGATTAATCTATGTTAATAAGTGATTAATCTAACTTAATACCTGATTAATCTATGCTGCTGAATATTTAGGGATCTTTAACAACTAGTCCTATTAAGAATCCTGTTAATACGTGATTAATCTATGTTTATATGTGATTAATCTATGGTAATACGTGATTAATCTATGTTAATACGTGATTAATCTTTGTTAATACATGATTAATCTATGTTGATACATGATTAATCTAAATTAATATGTGATTAATCTATGTTAATACGTGATTAATCCATGTTAATAAGTGATTAATCTAACTTAATACCTGATTAATCTATGTTAATACGTGATTAATCTCTGTTAATACGTGATTAATCTATGTTAATACGTGATTAATCTATGTTAATAAGTGATTAATCTAATTTAATACCTGATTAATCTATGTTAATACGTGATTCATCCAAGTTAATACGTGATTAATCTATGTTAATACGTGATTAATCTCTGTTAATACGTGATTAATCTATGTTAATAAGTGATTAATCTAACTCAATACCTGATTAATCTATGTTAATACGTGATTAATCAATGTTAATATGTGATTAATCTATGTTAATATGTGATTAATCTATGTTAATACGTGATTAATCTATGTTATTACGTGATTAATCTATGTTAATACATGATTAATCTAAATTAATATGTGATTAATCTATGTTAATACGTGATTAATCTATGTTAATACATGATTAATCTAAATTAATACGTGATTAATCTATGTTAATACGTGATTCATCCAAGTTAATACGGAATTAATCTAAATTAATATGTGATTAATCTATGATAATACATGATTAATCTAAGTTAATACGTGATTAATCTAAGTTAATACGTGAATAATCTATGTTAATACGAGAGGAGGTGACATGTTTTTGTCTTCCTGGGAAACAAAATGATTTAGGAGCAGTGAGCTAATGCTTTACTTTTGACATGTTTTATATGAACTAAACGTCAAGGAAGTGTTCAGAAGGAGACCACACCCCTCAGAACTGGAGTGACTCACTTTGGATGTGTCCTTTACTTTTCCCTCACTCATTATTACTTTCTTACGTATCTAAAACCTTGCTTGTCGTGTACTTGGACAGCAAGACTACTTGGATGGACGCCCGTTGACAAGGAGTGTCCTACAAACAGAATGTGCTACAAACAGAGCGTCATGGAGCAGCAACGTCTTGAAGTACAAAAAATGAGTCAAATTAGCCTAAAATACATAAAACAATTTGGCGTAGAACATGAGTGTCCAAAGCACTCATTTTTTAACAACCAGCAACACAATTGTTAGCATTCTAATATTAGCATGGTAGCTTTTTCTTTTCTTTTTGCGAATTTTGCAAGTATTCACCTCAGCGTCTAATATTTTGTTGCTTAACGAATGCTACCTGTTAGCATGCTAACGTTAGTAGGCTAGTTATTTTTAGCTAGTTTTTATAGGTACAAACCAGAGTAATATTTTGGTACTAGATGTATGCTAGCGTTAACATGCTAACTTTTAAAAAGAAAAGTTTCAGGTATACATGGCAGAGTAATATATTTTGCTACTTGACGAATGTTACAGTTAGTATTTTAGCATGTCAACATTAGAATGCTAGCTGTTTCAGCTAATTTAGCAGGTAACGTTAATAGGCTATTTTTTTTAGCACATTTTTATAGGTATAAACCAGGGTCATGTTTTGGTACTTGATGTATGCTAACATTGACATGCTAACTTTTTAAAAGAAAAATGTTTTAGGTATACATGGCAGAGTAATTTAGTAAGTAGTTTTTACATACCAACATTACAATGCTAGCTTTTTGAGCTAATTTATCAGGTATACAGCTCAGCGTCTAATATTTTGTTACTTAACGAATGCTACCTGTTAGCATGCTAAGGTTAATAAGATAGCTTTTTTAATCAATTTTTTTGTAAACCTGAGTCATATACTTGATGTATGCTAAAGTTAGCATGCTAACTTTTTGAATACATTTTGGTACTTGTTATAGTTCGATGCCAAGATAAGAATGCTAGCTTGTTT
>NC_084569.2:39907458-39957458 GCF_033978685.3 Nerophis lumbriciformis | reverse complement strand
CAGTCTGGTCCGTCCGAGCCTTTTTCCCAAACTAGGACCTTCTATCAAGAAGAAACACGACTCGGGTGCTCGGAAATGCGTACACAAGACGTGCTGTGATGATAAACTGAAGCTTTCATGACCAAGCTCAGTTAGTGAGCAGCACCTCATGGTCCTACAAAACCCAACAGCAGTGAAGTTGTCAGGTTGTGTAAATGGTAAATAAAAAGAGAATACAACAAATCCTTTTCAACTTATATTCAATTGAATAGACTGCAAAGACAAGATACTTAACGTTGGAACTGGAAAACTTTGTTATTTTTTGCAAAGATTAGCTCATTTGGAATTTGATGCCTGCAACATGTTTCAAAAAAGCTGGCACAAGTGGCAAAAAAGACTGAAAATGTTGAGGAATGCTCATCAAAGACTTATTTGGAACATCCCACAGGTGAACAGTAAGGCTGAAACGACGCGTCGACGTAGTCGACGTCATCGGTTACGTAAATACGTCGACGCCGTTTTTGTGCGTCGGCGCGTCGCATATTTACGTCACACTACTGTCATGGCGGAGCGCAAAGCAGACGATGCGAGCGAGGGGAAAAAAGCACGCCAAAAGTCGTCAAAAGTGTGGGAGTATTTCAATTGTATGCACACTGTGTCGAGCGGAAATGGCCTATCATAGCAGCACAACGGCTATGAACGAACATTTGAAAAGAAAACCCCCGACAGCGTTCTTGCCATCACCATCAACAAGTCAATCGTCCGCGTGCGTATACGTTGTCATTATTACACAAAAACATGAATGTGTCATTTGTATCTGCGTTGTAAATTCATAAACTAAAGCACCGTTTCGCTCTGAGAGGCGCGTTTGGCGTGCCTGTTCAGTGTTTACAAAGACGCGCTCCTCTTTAACGCTGTGGAGAGGCGGCGGCGGCCAGCGAGCGGCGAGGCGGGGCGCGCCGGGAGCGACGCCGCAATCGTGCCCAGGTGCGCGATCCGCGCAGTTGGAAGAGAAAAGACTTTGTGTAAAATTAAAAGATTGTAAACCTGGCAAAGCCGTCTGGCGTTCAGTCTGTCGGTCCTGAAAGAACCCCACGGCACAAGACGTGTCACAAACGCTAACGTTAATTAGTTGTGCAAATACCTTTTACAACATTAACAGTTACATATACTATGTACAAACCAACAATTAACTTTCACTTTAATCATACTATCATTGTTGTGTTATTAAGCAAAATAAGCAATACTTTTACTTTTGTTGAAATGTTTACACTGTACACTTTTTTGTATTGGATGTTTAGCTTTATTTTTGCACATTTTAGCAAATAAGCAATACTTTTACTTTTGTTGAAATGTTTACACTTGTTACAGAATATTTCCATTTTGCACTTTTTTGTATTGGATGTTTATCTTTATTTTTGCACATTTTAAAGCAAAATAAGCAATACTTTTACTTTTGAAATGCTTATACTATTCCAGAATATTAAGATTTGCACTGGATGTTTACTTTTATATTTGCACATTAAAAAGCAAATAAGCTACTTTTAATTTTGTTAAATGTTAAAAAGTTTTAAATGTTTACATTGTTACAGAATATTTTGTCATGTTGTTGTCAATGTTGACTGAGTGGCCATACTTTTTTTTTTGTAAATAAAAGCCATGCCTTTTGAAAAAACTGGCCTACATTTATTTTTTCCTCTTCATTTTATATTAAAAAAAAAATCGGTAAAAGGAAAAATAATCTATAGATTAATCGAAAAAAAAAAATCTATAGATTAACCGATTAATCGAAAAAATAATCTATAGATTAATCGATAGAAAAATAATCGTTAGCTGCAGCCCTACCATTATTGCTATGTTGTCTATTACCATTATTGCTATGTTGTCTATTACCATTATTAATATGTTGTCTATTACCATTATTGCTATGTTGTCTATTACCATTATTGCTATGTTGTCTATTACCATTATTAATATGTTGTCTATTACCATATTGCTATGTTGTCTATTACCATTATTGCTATGTTGTCTATTACCATTATTGTTATGTTGTCTATTACCATTATTGCTATGTTGTCTATTACCATTATTGCTATGTTGTCTATTACCATTATTGCTATGTTGTCTATTACCATTATTGCTATGTTGTCTATTACCATTGTTGCTATGTTGTCTATTACCATTATTGCTATGTTGTCTATTACCATTATTGCTATGTTGTCTATTACCATTATTGCTATGTTGTCTATTACCATTATTGCTATGTTGTCTATTACCATTGTTGGTATATTCATTATTCCTACATTGTTGATACAAATGATTGTTACAGTGTAATAATTATAGTTACCAGTGGTAATGCCACTATGATACAACATGTGTATTATAATCCTTGAACAAAGTAAGAGTGAAACTCATGTGAATAATCACTGAATGGAGAACTGGGGGTGGGATTAAATAAATTATCTTCTTCCCACTCCCTTTCAGGCAAAACTGGACAATTACACATTACATACTATACTTTACCTTTTGCACTATGTCCATTTATATTATCATGTGTTGTCAACTTTGTACTTTTTTACGTCATTGCCTGAAATAAATAAATAACTGACTCAGAGGGTCAAAGTCCCCAGGATGTGTTGGTCAAAGTAAGACCTCTGCTTGGCATTTAGAGACATTTGAGGCAATGACCATCACTTTTGGACACAAACCCCATGGATCGACACCTCGCTAGATTTAACCAGAGAGCAGAATGTCCAAGAGATGACGAAGGCGAGGTTGGTAGTCCTGACACTCAGGAACGAGACAAGTGGAATGAAAATGGCGTCCAGATGTCAAACTAAGGTGGGCTGAGGAGCGTCGAGTTGCAGCTGAGCGTGTTGTGATCAGATGATAAGAGATGTGGACTTTCCACACCGCAGTCAATCATTACACATCAGTCACGGCCCGCCATTGGTCGGCCTTCACCTCCAACACCCAGCTCTTTACCTCATCTTCACAAGGAGCTCTTTTTTCTCTATCGCCTTGCCGTTCATGTTCGGTTTTTGACAGATACAAGTTGGAACTATGTGCTACTTTGTATTAGAGATGGCAACATGTGCATGTACGAGCCAGTCTGCCCCACAACAAGAGGGGGGGGGGAAAAAAAGGTACCGTATTTTCCGCACTATTAGCCGCACCTAAAAAACCACAAATTTTCTCAAAAGCTGACAGTGCGGTTTATAACCCGGTGCGCTTTATATATGGATTAATATTAAGATTCATTTTCATAAAGTTTAGGTCTCGCAACTACGGTAAACAGCCGCCATCTTTTTTCCCCGTAGAAGAGGAAGCGCTTCTTCTTCTACGGTAAGCAACCACCCGCCCCCGTAGAAGAAGAAGCGCGCGGGTATTACGTTTCATTTCATTTGTGTGTTCCATGTTGATATACGACTCCATGCGCGCCCACATCACAGATGGTGTCAAAAAACAAGTGAAGCACACAAATACAACACTCGCCGTCATTCCGGGTGGATTAACCAAAGAACTCCAACCGCTCGATATTGGTGTCAACAGGGCATTTAAAGCACGACTGCGAACGGCGTGGGAACAATGGATGACCGAAGGCGAACACACCTTCACTAAGACAGGGAGACAGCACCGGACGACATACGCCAACATCTGCCAGTGGATCGTAAATGCCTGGGCGGATATTTCGGTCACAACTGTGGTCCGAGCTTTCCGGAAGGCAATGACTTCGACGAGACGGAGCCATTTTGGATCCCGTATTCGCCCAACTTTTTAATTCGGACACCGAAGGAGAAGAATTCGAGGGATTTATGAATGAAGAATAATTTCAGAAAGTGAGCGTTATGTTTATTTTGTGTGTTGTGACATTAACGTTCGAGCAACATTAAGTTATTGATGTTATTGCTCTGCACTATTTTGAATTTTACTATGTTTGTGATTGCACATTTGCACATTACCGTACATTTTGGGAGTGAACAGAGTTGTTAGAACGCTGGTTTTTAATATATTATTAAAGTTTGACTGACCTATCTGACTGTTTTTTTGACATTCCCTTTAGCGCAGTTAGATGCGGCTTATAACACGGGGCGGCTTATAGGTGGACAAAGTTTTGAAATATGCCGTTCATTGAAGGCACGGCTTATAACACGGGGCGGCTTATGGTGCGGAAAATACGGTACTTATTGACTACAATGGCGGACTCGCGCAACACACTTTGGGTAAATTTCGACCATATATGGATAATCCGCCGACGTCCCACTTGGGGAAAAAGGTATAGGTTTTTGAGTAAGTATGAAGGAAGGCAAGATTGGAACACGCTTGGAGGGTTGTAGTGAGGAAACACCTGCTTCCAATGTGACTTATTATCTTCATGCTTATCTTTATGACAGTCATCAGTGACTGTGCAGCACGTGCCCCCTCACTCTGATCACCTTGTTGGACACACGCCCCTTAAAGGTACGCGCACGTTACGCTGAGCCAGCACTCTGTTAACGACATACTCCTTGACCAGCAGTCAGCTGAGTCTTGTGACGCTAACAGAAAATAAAGTGTGACTTGTTAAAGTATAACCTAACT
Organism: Nerophis lumbriciformis; assembly: GCF_033978685.3. Lineage (NCBI taxonomy): Eukaryota > Metazoa > Chordata > Actinopteri > Syngnathiformes > Syngnathidae > Nerophis > Nerophis lumbriciformis. Next base: position 39,952,898 of record NC_084569.2, on the reverse strand, counting down.
AAAGTACAACCAGACATGTTGAAGTGCAACCTAACATTTTTAAGTACAACCTAACCTGTTGAAGTACTATCTGACATGTAGAAGTACAACCTGACATGCTGAAGTACAACCTAACATTTTAAGTACAACCTAACATTTTAAGTACAACCTAACATGTTTAGGTACAACCTAACCTGTTGAAGTACTACCTGACACGTTGAAGTACAACCTAACATGCTGAAGTACAACCTAACGTGTTGAAGTACAACCTAACATGTTGAAGTACAACCTAACATATTTAAACACAACCTAACATATTTAAGCACAACCTAACATGTTGAAGTACAACCTCCTAAGTACAACCTAACATGTTGAAGTACAACCTAACATGTTAAAGTACAACCTAACATAATTAAGCACAACCTAGCATGTTTAAGTACAACCTAACATGTTGAAGTACAACATCCTAAGTACAACCTAACATGTTTAAGTACAACCTAACATATTTAAGTACAACCTAACATATTTAAGTACAACCTAACATGTTAAAGTACAACCTAACATGTTTAAGTACAATGTAACATGTTTAAGTACAACCTGACATATTTAAGTACAACCTAACATATTTAAGTACAACCTAACATATTTAAGTACAACCTAACATGTTGAAGTACAACCTCCTAAGTACAACCTAACATGTTGAAGTACAACCTAACATGTTGAAGTATAACCTAACATGTTGAAGTACAACCTGACATGTTGAAGTACAACCTGACATGTTGAAGTACAATCTAACTTGTTGAAGTACAACCTAACATGTTGAAGTACAACCTCCTAAGTACAACCTAACATGTTGAAGTAGAACCTAACATGTTGAAGTACAACCTCCTAAGTACAACCTAACATGTTTAAGTACAACCTAACATGTTGAAGTACAACCTAACATGTTGAAGTACAACCTAAAATGTTGAAGTACAACCTCCTAAGTACAACCTAACATGTTGAAGTACAACCTAACATGTTGAAGTACAACCTGACATGTTGAAGTATAACCTAACATGTTGAAGTACAACCTCCTAAGTACAACCTAACATGTTTAAGTACAACCTAACATGTTGAAGTACAACCTAACATGTTGAAGTACAACCTAAAATGTTGAAGTACAACCTCCTAAGTACAACCTAACATGTTGAAGTACAACCTAACATGTTGAAGTACAACCTGACATGTTGAAGTATAACCTAACATGTTGAAGTACAACCTCCTAAGTACAACCTAACATGTTTAAGTACAACCTAACATGTTGAAGTACAACCTAACATGTTGAAGTACAACCTAAAATGTTGAAGTACAACCTCCTAAGTACAACCTAACATGTTGAAGTACAACCTAACATGTTGAAGTACAACCTGACATGTTGAAGTATAACCTAACATGTGAAAGTACAACCTGACATGTTGAAGTACAACCTAACATGTTGAAGTACAACCTAACATGTTGAAGTACAACCTGACATGTTGAAGTATAACCTAACATGTGAAAGTACAACCTAACATGTTGAAGTACAACCTAACATGTTGAAGTACAACCTAACATGTTGAAGTACAACCTGACATGTTGAAGTATAACCTAACATGTGAAAGTACAACCTAACATGTTGAAGTACAACCTAACATGTTGACGTACAACCTAACATATTTAAGTACTTAGGAAATACTCTTCTATGTACCGAATGTGGTACTTTTTTTTGGCATCGACCGAATCCCACCTGTCCTACAGGGCACCAAATCACGTACATTTCAACCGTTCCATGTTACGGTACCAGATATGTGCACTTCGCAATCACTCCAGCAGCACTGAGAGCGGACTCCGCCCAACCACCTCGAGGTAATTTTGACATTTTCCAATGCCAACAAAGAAGATGACTCAAAAAACGCACCAAGTAAGCCTCTACTTTCCAAAAGTGGGCTAGCTTGATGCTAGTATAAATTGGTTTTGCTATTGACGTGCTACTGATTAGCATTAGCGATGTTACATGGCGCTTTCAACACCTCCAAATGTGTTAATGAAAACTACAACTATTTTTGTCCTAAATTAAATGTTAAATTCACTTTTATTTATGTCTTATATTAATCATATTTTACTTATTTTTGTCCTAAATTAAGTTTGAAATTAAGTTTTATATATGTCTTAAATTAGCATATTTTCGTCCTAAATTAAATGTTAAATAAAGTTTCATTATGTCTTGTATTAAGCATATCTTACGTATTTTAGTCCTAAGTTAAATTCGGTTTTATTTATTGACATAAAAAAACACACAAGTGCCATGTTGTGGTACCTGGGTTACAGCCGGTTGCCAACCCAGCCGACTTTTCGCGCGCTTCGGCACTTGGCGATCACTCCAGCAGCACTGAGAGCGGACTCGGCCAAACTACCTCTGGGTAATGTTGCAATCTTCAATGCCAACAAAGAATTTGTCTCAAAAAACGCTCCAACCAACAGTCAAGTAAGGCTACACTTTTGCGCTAGCTCGTTGCTAATATACATGGGCTTTTCTATTGACATGCTACCGATTAGCATTAAGAATTTTACATGGCCTCCATATGTGTTAATGCAAACTACAACTAAGATGCACGTTACAATCAAACAGCTGGTGCTTAATAAGTACAATACTTACAGTGCTCACACTTTTTAGGGTGCAACAAAACGGCATAAACTGTACACCACTGCCATCTAACGTCTTGGACTTGCAACTGTAAATGCAACTTAATGTCATGCTTGTAAATAACATGATGATAATGAAAGAAGACACAACAACTGGACAACAGTTATTATTTTTAAATGTTGCAATAAAAATTAGATGTTATTATCAACACAGGTGGGTAGAGTACCCAAAAATTGTACTCGAGTAAAAGTACCGTTACTTTAGAATATGACCATACTTGCCAACCTTGAGACCTCCGATTTCGGGAGGTGGGGGGTGGGGGGCGTGGTTGGGGGCGTGGTTAAGATATATATAGATATATATATATAAGAAATACTTGACTTTCAGTGAATTCTACCTATATATATATATATATATTTTTTTTTTTATTACATATACATATATATATATATATATATATATATATATATATATATACATATAAGAAATACTTGAATTTCAGTGTTCATTTATTTACACATACACACACATAACACTCATCTACTCATTGTTGAGTTAAGGGTTGAATTGGCCATCCTTGTTCTATTCTCTGTCACTATTTCAGAACACACACATTATACAAATATACATTATAAAATCAATAAGAAAACGGGAGCTCTAATTTGGGAGTCTGAATTAGGATCAGAAGTTCCTATATAAACATTGCGCACTCACGTCGCCTTTTTGTATTGATTACTGCAGCTGTGCACTGGATTCATTCACAAATACAAACTACAACTCACAAACACTTTAGAGTTAGGCTCCACCATCAGAATGTGTACTTAAACTTATAAAGATCACATGGATATTATTCAGTGAGTTGATTCACCAAAACTAACCTGTTATACAGGAGGAAAAAGCACACGGGACGTTTCAATTGTTCACAGACTGGTCGCTCTCATCAGAATGACAAGACACTTCCGGTCTGCAGGTGATAGCATTCAATTGGGAAGAAACGCCCTACTGCCCCCTACTGACCAATGTGAATACTGATAAATGTGGAATGACAGCTCCAAAAACGAATTCAAACCACAAAATAAAATAAATAAATCAACACAAAAATGTGACACATTATGGGTGGGTCACATATGCATGTACAGTAGATGGCAATATTGTCCTGTTTAAACGTGTCACAACATTGCTGTTTACGGCAATGTTGTGAACAGGCTGTCAACACGTCACTCAGGTCCGCATGGAGCTGGAGGGGGCGTGGCCTCCAGCCTCGCCTGAATTTCGGGAGATTTTCGTGAGAAACTTTGTCCCGGGAGGTTTTCGGGAGAGGCGCTGAATTTCGGGAGTCTCCCGGAAAATCCGGGAGGGTTGGCAAGTATGAATATGACTCAAGTCAAAGTAAAAAGTAGTCATCAAAATAATTACTTGAGTAAGTAAGTTTACCGTGAAAAAACTACTCAAGTATTGAGTAACTTGATTTATTTAGTAAATGTTTTTAAATGGTCCTTGGACTACAACTATCTTTAATGTGACAGTTGGCCATACGCAGTGTGCCTCTCGTACACTAGGGGGCGACTGTGGTCATTTCAGCTTGTTTAGCTATGTTATAAAGTAGTAAAAGAAGAGAATGCTACATGCTAATAAGATAGCGCCAGTATCTAACAGATAAGTACGACTTTCCACTGCTTTTTGATGTTTTTGGTCATGTTTTAACGTGTTTAAGATACACTTAGGATCATCAGAGCCATACAAAAAGATCGTTTTTTTTTTGCGTCAACTGTTGTCGGAGGTTTCTACTTACCAGTTGTCTCAAACAGCCGGGTTGTGCTAGCGTCATGTCACGTCATTAAATTGTCTTATTTTAACAACATTCTGACACTTATTAAACAAGAAGGGTTGTAATTTATCATAAACTTTAAACATACTGACATAATTTAACTTCCACTAGCTGTACTGTGTCCTTGTTTGATTGATGACATCATGCTTCGAACGTCACTACTGCTGACGTGGGATTGGTCAAACAGAGTCACGTGACAGCGCCTGCCGGAAGAAGGCTCGCTGACAATTGTTTTTATTTTATTTTTTTTAAATTGACCAACAAACATACATTTATAATTCACTCAAAAGTCACGGAAAGAAAACAAAAGCAAATACAGATAGAGTAATAAATATTAATAAATAATAATAATAAAAAATATGAAAAAAAAAAAAAAAGACAAAAAGGGTTACTACTAGTGATGGGTCCGGCAACACCGATGCATCGGCGCATGCGTCAAACTCATAGAGCAAAACCCTGTATCGGTGCTTTTAGAAAGTCACGTGACCAATCATGAGCTGTTTTGGTCACGTGACCGATACGCCAACTGTGTCGCACTGACGCCTCCTCTGTGCCCTGTGAGCGTGTCTTTTCTACAGCCGGAGAAATAATAACTAAGAAAAATCGTCTAAAATGTAATACGTCGGAAAAACTTTTTTTAAATTTTTTTTTTAACAAAAATGTGTAAAAAAATAAAATAAAAAAAATTCCCAGTCCACAATCATCCACAACACGTTCCATGTTATGATACATGTTCACATTATTTATTGACTGTATCTAAAAAAGATACAAATATATTTTTATTTAAATGAAGATATGAAATAATGCTAAATGAAATACAATGACTTGGTTTATATTATTGTATATACTAGGGCAGGGGTCACCAACGCGGTGCCCGCGGTCACCAGGTAGCCCGTAAGGACCAGATCAGTCGCCCGCTGGCCTGTTCTAAAAATAGCTCAAAGAGCAGCACTTACCAGTGAGCTGCCTCTATTTTTTTAATTTTATTTATTTACTAGCAAGCTGGTCTCGCTTTGCTTGACATTTTTAATTCTAAAAGAGACAAAACTCAAATAGAATTTGAAAATCCAAGAAAATATTTTAAAGACTTGGTCTTCACTTGGAATAAGCAGTAGAAAATGGATGGATGGATGGGTCTTCACTTGTTTAAATAAATTCATTTATTTTCTACTTTGCTTCTTATTACTTTTAGAAATACAATTTTAGAGAAAAAATACAACCTTAAAAATGATTTTTAGGATTTTTAAACAAATATACCTTTTTACCTTTTAAATTTCTTCCTTTTCTTTCCTGACAATTTAAATCAATGTTCAAGTAATTTTTTTTTTTTTTATTATTGTAAAGAATAATAAATATTTTAGCTTCTGGTTTTTCGACGAAGAATATTTGTGAAATATTTCTTCAAACTTACTATGATTAAAATTCAAAAAAATTATTCTGGCAAATCTAGAACATCTGTAGAATCAAATTTAAATCTTATTTCAAAGTATTTTGAATTTCGTTTAAAAATTTTGTTCTGGAAAATCTAGAAGAAATACTGATTTGTCTTTGTTGGAAATATAGCTTGGTCCAATTTGTTAAATATTCTAACAAAGTGCAGATTGGATTTTAACCAATTCAAAACATGTCATCAAAATTCTAAAATGTATCTTAATCAGGAAAAATGACTAATGATCTTCCATAAATTCTTTTTTTAATTTTTTTCAAAAAGATTCAAATTAGCTAGTTTTTCCTCTTCTTTTTGTCGGTTGAATTTTGAATTTTAAAGAGTCGAAATTGAAGATAAACTATGTTTCAAAATTTTGTTTTAATTTTTTTCCTGTTTTCTCCTCTTTTAAACCGTTCAATTGAGTGTTTTTTTTTCATCATTTATTCTCTACAAAAAACCTTCCGTAAAAGGAAAAAAAAAATGTACGACGGAATGACAGACAGAAATACCCATTTTTTTTATATATATAAATGTATTTATTTAGCTATTCTTGTTTAAATCACACTTACGTGTAACTTACAAATGACAATATATTTATTTATTTAAGTGTGTATCAAACTGGTAGCCCTTCGCATTAATCAGTACCCAAGAAGTAGTTTTTGGTTTCAAAAAGGTTGGTGACCCCTGTACTAGGGCATCAAACCAGTGTCAGTTGAGTCGGTCCATAGGTTGCCTGTAGGGATTTTTAATGTCCAGCAGATGTCAGTATTTAGTGACACAGTATCGACACAGTATCAATACAGTTTTGCAATGTGTCGAAACGCTTCATGACGCCTCATCAACCCATCACTAGTTACTACCAATGTTCCCTCTAATTGTTCATGTGTGTGAGCAAAGGCAAAAACTCCGTGAGCATTGAGTGGAGCCCATGTGAGCAACATCAGTGTGGCTACACCAGCAGCACACCTGTCCCAAACATGACTAAATAACAACTTCAATCTCCATCCATCCATCCATTTTCTACCGCTTGTCCCTTTCGGGGTACACCCTGGACAAGTCCCCACCTCATCGCAGGGCCAACACAGATAGACAGACAACATTCTCTTATTATTATAATCAAATGACCGCAGTCATTTCCATTTCTAATATAAGTGTTTAGGCCCACTTATAATGACAATAACAAAAAATATTGTTTTCCATGAACTGTGTACTTGTATTGTTTGTCTGGGTGGAGGTCCTGCTTTGGAAATAATTTGTACCCCTTTCAAACATTGCATTTAGTCCCCATTAAAACATTCACATGTTGCACAATGAGATGTACAGGTAAAAGCCAGTAAATTAGAATATTTTGAAAAACTTGATTTATTTCAGTAATTGCATTCAAAAGGTGTAACTTGTACATTATATTTATTCATTGCACACAGACTGATGCATTCAAATGTTTATTTCATTTAATTTTGATGATTTGAAGTGGCAACAAATGAAAATCCAAAATTCCGTGTGTCACAAAATTAGAATATTACTTAAGGCTAATACAAAAAAGGGATTTTTAGAAATGTTGGCCAACTGAAAAGTATGAAAATGAAAAAATATGAGCATGTACAATACTCAATACTTGGTTGGAGCTCCTTTTGCCTCAATTACTGCGTTAATGCGGCGTGGCATGGAGTCGATGAGTTTCTGGCACTGCTCAGGTGTTATGAGAGCCCAGGTTGCTCTGATAGTGGCCTTCAACTCTTCTGCGTTTTTGGGTCTGGCATTCTGCATCTTCCTTTTCACAATACCCCACAGATTTTCTATGGGGCTAAGGTCAGGGGAGTTGGCGGGCCAATTTAGAACAGAAATACCATGGTCCGTAAACCAGGCACGGGTAGATTTTGCGCTGTGTGCAGGTGCCAAGTCCTGTTGGAACTTGAAATCTCCATCTCCATAGAGCAGGTCAGCAGCAGGAAGCATGAAGTGCTCTAAAACTTGCTGGTAGATGGCTGCGTTGACCCTGGATCTCAGGAAACAGAGTGGACCAGCAGATGACATGGCACCCCAAACCATCACCCAACCATGCAAATTTTGCATTTCCTTTGGAAATCGAGGTCCCAGAGTCTGGAGGAAGACAGGAGAGGCACAGGATCCACGTTGCCTGAAGTCTAGTGTAAAGTTTCCACCATCGCTCGGGATGGTCTCCTGCTGGCCCCACTTTGGACTGGACTCTTACTATTATGTTAGATCCACTATGGACTGGACTCTCACTATTATGTTAGATCCACTATGGACTGGACTCTCACACTATTTTGTTAGATCCACTATGGACTGGACTCTCACTATTATGTTAGATCCACTATGGACTGGACTCTCACACTATTAACTAGCTCCACTATGGACTGGACTCTCACACTATTATGTTAGAGCCACTATGGACTGGACTCTCACTATTATGTTAGATCCACTATGGACTGGACTCTCACTATTATGTTAGATCCACTATGGACTGGACTCTCACACTATTATGTTAGATCCACTATGAACTGGACTCTCACACTATTATGTTAGATCCACTATGGACTGGACTCTCACTATTATGTTAGATCCACTATGGACTGGACTCTCACTATTATGTTAGATCCACTATGGACTGGACTCTCATTATTATGTTAGATCCACTATGGACTGGACTCTCACACTATTATGTTAGATCCACTATGGACTGGACTCTCACTATTATGTTAGATCCTCTATGGACTGGACTCTCACACTATTATGTTAGATCCACTATGGACTGGACTCTCACACTATTGTGTTAGATCCACTATGGACTGTACTCTCACTATTATGTTAAATCCACTATGGACTGGACTCTCTCACACAATTATGTTGGATCCACTATGGACTGGACTCTCACTATTATGTTAGATCCACTATGGACTGAACTCTCACTATTATGTTAGATCCACTATGGACTGGCCTCTCACACTATTATGTTAGATCCACTATGGACTGGCCTCTCACACTATTATGTTAGATCCACCATGGACTGGACTCTTACTATTATGTTAGATCCACTATGGACTGGACTCTCACTATTATGTTAAATCCACTATGGACTGGACTCTCTCACACAATTATGTTAGATCCACTATTGACTGGACTCTCTCACTATTATGTTAGATCCACTATGGACTGGACTCTCACTATTATGTTAGCTCCACTATGGACTGGACTCTCACACTATTATGTTAGATCCACTATGGACTGGACTCTCACACTATTGTGTTAGATCCACTATGGACTGTACTCTCACTATTATGTTAAATCCACTATGGACTGGACTCTCTCACACAATTATGTTGGATCCACTATGGACTGGACTCTCACTATTATGTTAGATCCACTATGGACTGGACTCTCACTATTATGTTAGATCCACTATGGACTGGACTCTCACACTATTATGTTGGATCCACTATGGACTGGACTCTCACTATTATGTTAGATCCACTATGGACTGGACTCTCACTATTATGTTAGATCCTCTATGGACTGGACTCTCACACTATTATGTTAGATCCACTATGGACTGGACTCACAATATTATGTTAGATCCACTATGGACTGGACTCTCACTATTATGTTAGATCCACTATGGACTGAACTCTCACTATTATGTTAGATCCACTATGGACTGGACTCTCACTATTATGTTAGATCCACTATGGACTGGACTCTCACTATTATGTTAGATCCACTATGGACTAAACTCTCACTATTATGTTAGATCCACTATGGACTGGACTCTCACACTATTATGTTAGATCCACTATGGACTGGACTCTCAGTATTATGTTAGATCCACTATGGACTGGACTCTCACACTATTATGTTAGATCCACTATGGACTGGACTCTCACTATTATGTTAGATCCACTATGGACTGGACTCTCACACTATTATGTTAGATCCACTATGGAGTGGACTCTCACAATATTATGTTAGATCCACTATGGACTGGACTCTTACTATTATGTTAAATCCACTATGGACTGGACTCTCTCACACAATTATGTTGGATCCACTATGGACTGGACTCTCACTATTATGTTAGATCCACTATGGACTGGACTCTCACAATATTATGTTAGATCCACTATGGACTGGACTCTCACACTAATATGTTCGATCCACTATGGACTGGACTCTCACTATTATGTTAGATCCACTATGGACTGGACTCTCACTATTATGTTAGATCCACTATGGACTGGAGTCTCACTATTATGTTAGATCCACTATGGACTGGACTCTCACAATATTATGTTAGATCCACTATGGACTGGACTCTCACACTATTATGTTAGATCCACTATGGACTGGACTCTCACTATTATGTTAGATCCACTATGGACTGGACTTTCACTATTATGTTAGATCCACTATGGACTGGACTCTCACTATTATGTTAGATCCACTATGGACTGGACTCTCACACTATTATGTTAGATCCACTATGGACTGGACTCTCACTATTATGTTAGATCCACTATGGACTGGACTCTCACACTATTATGTTAGATCCACTATGGACTGGACTCTCACTATTATGTTAGATCCACTATGGACTGGACTTTCACTATTATGTTAGATCCACTATGGACTGGACTCTCACTATTATGTTAGATCCACTATGGACTGGACTCTCACTATTATGTTAAATCCACTATGGACTGGACTCTCTCACACAATTATGTTAGATCCACTATGGACTTGACTCTCACTATTATGTTAGATCCACTATGGACTGGACTCTCACTATTATGTTAAATCCACTATGGACTGGACTCTCTCACACAATTATGTTAGATCCACTATGGACTTGACTCTCACTATTATGTTAGATCCACTATGGACTGTACTCTCACTATTATGTTAGATCCACTATGGACTGGACTCTCACTATTATGTTAGATCCACTATGGACTGAACTCTCACTATTATGTTAGATCCACTATGGACTGCACTCTCACTATTATGTTAGATCCACTATGGACTGAACTCTCACTATTATGTTAGATCCACTATGGACTGGACTTTCACTATTATATTAGATCCACTATGGACTGGACTCTCACTATTATGTTAGATCCACTATGGACTGGACTCTTACTATTATGTTAAATCCACTATGGACTGGACTCTCTCACACAATTATGTTGGATCCACTATGGACTGGACTCTCACTATTATGTTAGATCCACTATGGACTGTACTCTCACACTATTATGTTAGATCCACTATGGACTGGACTCTCACTATTATGTTAGATCCACTATGGACTGGACTCTTACTATTATGTTAGACCCACTATGGACTAGACTCTCACACTATTATGCTAGATCCACTATGGACTGTACTCTCACTATTATGTTAGATCCACTATGGACTGGACTCTCACTATTATGTTAGATCCACTATGGACTGGACTCTCACTATTATGTTAGATCCACTATGGACTGGACTCTCACTATTATGTTAGATCCACTATGGACTGGACTCTCACACTATTAACTAGCTCCACTATGGACTGGACTCTCACACTATTATGTTAGATCCACTATGGACTGGACTCTCACTATTATGTTAGATCCACTATGGACTGGACTCTCACACTATTATGTTAGATCCACTATGGAGTGGACTCTCACAATATTATGTTAGATCCACTATGGACTGGACTCTCACAATATTATGTTAGATCCACTATGGACTGGACTCTCACACTAATATGTTCGATCCACTATGGACTGGACTCTCACTATTATGTTAGATCCACTATGGACTGGACTCTCACTATTATGTTAGATCCACTATGGACTGGAGTCTCACTATTATGTTAGATCCACTATGGACTGGACTCTCACAATATTATGTTAGATCCACTATGGACTGGACTCTCACACTATTATGTTAGATCCACTATGGACTGGATGTTAGATCCACTATGGACTGGACTTTCACTATTATGTTAGATCCACTATGGACTGGACTCTCACTATTATGTTAGATCCACTATGGACTGGACTCTCACTATTATGTTAGATCCACTATGGACTGGACTTTCACTATTATGTTAGATCCACTATGGACTGGACTCTCACTATTATGTTAGATCCACTATGGACTGGACTCTCACACTATTATGTTAGATCCACTATGGACTGGACTCTCACTATTATGTTAGATCCACTATGGACTGGACTCTCACACTATTATGTTAGATCCACTATGGACTGGACTCTCACTATTATGTTAGATCCACTATGGACTGGACTTTCACTATTATGTTAGATCCACTATGGACTGGACTCTCACTATTATGTTAGATCCACTATGGACTGGACTCTCACTATTATGTTAAATCCACTATGGACTGGACTCTCTCACACAATTATGTTAGATCCACTATGGACTTGACTCTCACTATTATGTTAGATCCACTATGGACTGGACTCTCACTATTATGTTAAATCCACTATGGACTGGACTCTCTCACACAATTATGTTAGATCCACTATGGACTTGACTCTCACTATTATGTTAGATCCACTATGGACTGTACTCTCACTATTATGTTAGATCCACTATGGACTGGACTCTCACTATTATGTTAGATCCACTATGGACTGAACTCTCACTATTATGTTAGATCCACTATGGACTGCACTCTCACTATTATGTTAGATCCACTATGGACTGAACTCTCACTATTATGTTAGATCCACTATGGACTGGACTTTCACTATTATATTAGATCCACTATGGACTGGACTCTCACTATTATGTTAGATCCACTATGGACTGGACTCTTACTATTATGTTAAATCCACTATGGACTGGACTCTCTCACACAATTATGTTGGATCCACTATGGACTGGACTCTCACTATTATGTTAGATCCACTATGGACTGTACTCTCACACTATTATGTTAGATCCACTATGGACTGGACTCTCACTATTATGTTAGATCCACTATGGACTGGACTCTTACTATTATGTTAGACCCACTATGGACTAGACTCTCACACTATTATGCTAGATCCACTATGGACTGTACTCTCACTATTATGTTAGATCCACTATGGACTGGACTCTCACTATTATGTTAGATCCACTATGGACTGGACTCTCACTATTATGTTAGATCCACTATGGACTGGACTCTCACTATTATGTTAGATCCACTATGGACTGGACTCTCACACTATTAACTAGCTCCACTATGGACTGGACTCTCACACTATTATGTTAGATCCACTATGGACTGGACTCTCACAATATTATGTTAGATCCACTATGGACTGGACTCTCACTATTATGTTAGATCCACTATGGACTGGACTCTCACTATTATGTTGGATTCACTATGGACTGGACTCTCACACTATTATGTTAGATCCACTATGGACTGTACTCTCACTATTATGTTAGATCCACTATGGACTGGACTCTCACAATATTATGTTAGATCCACTATGGACTGGACTCTCACTATTATGTTAGATCCACTATGGACTGGACTCTCACAATATTATGCTAGATCCACTATGGACTGAACTCTCACTATTATGTTAGATCCACTATGGACTGGACTCTCACACTATTATGTTAGATCCACTATGGACTGAACTCTCACTATTATGTTAAATCCACTATGGACTGGACTCTCACACTATTATGTTAGATCCACTATGGACTGGACTCTCACTATTATGTTAGATCCACTATGGACTGGACTCTCACTATTATGTTAGATCCACTATGGACTGGACACTCACACTATTATGTTAGATCCACTATGGACTGGACTCTCACTATTATGTTAGATCCACTATGGACTGGACTCTCACTATTATGTAAGATCCACTATGGACTGGACTCTCACTATTATATTAGATTCACTATGGACTGGACTCTCACTATTATGTTAGATCCACTATGGACTGGACTCTCACTATTATGTTAGATCCACTATGGACTGGCCTCTCACACTATTATGTTAGATCCACTATGGACTGGACTCTCACACTATTATGTTAGATCCACTATGGACTGGACTCTCACTATTATGTTAGATCCACTATGGACTGTACTCTCACTATTATGTTAGATCCACTATGGACTGGACTCTCACTATTATGTTAGATCCACTATGGACTGGACACTCACACTATTATGTTAGATCCACTATGGACTGGACTCTCACACTATTATGTTAGATCCACTATGGACTAGACTCTCACTATTATGTTAGATCCACTATGGACTGGACTCTCACTATTATGTTAGATCCACTATGGACTGGACTCTCACTATTATGTTAGATCCACTATGGACTGGACTCTCACACTATTATGTTAGATCCACTATGGACTAGACTCTCACTATTATGTTAAATCCACTATGGACTGAACACTCACAATATTATGTTAGATCCACTATGGACTGGACTCTCACTATTATGTTAGATCCACTATGGACTGGACTCTCACTATTATGTTAGATCCACTATGGACTGGACTCTCACACTATTATGTTAGATCCACTATGGACTGGACTCTCACACTATTATGTTAGATCCACTATGGACTGAACTCTCACTATTATGTTAAATCCACTATGGACTGGACTCTCACACTATTATGTTAGATCCACTATGGACTGGACTCTCACTATTATGTTAGATCCACTCGACGTCCATTGCACCGGTCAAGGTTTCTCATTGTCATCCCACTGGGTTGAGTTTTTCCTTGCCCTGATGTGGGCTCTGAACCGAGGATGTCGTTGTGGCTTGTGCAGCCCTTTGAGACACTTGTGATTGAGGGCTATATAAGTAAATTGATTGATTGATTGATTGATTGACCTATGTTCATGAAGTTTTCCAAGAATGATGTAATTGTTATTCTTATGGCCATTACAAAATACACAAATATTTTTCGTGTTTTAAGTGTTTCAAAAGAAGTAAATATTGTATTAAAATACAACATTGTGACCTACAGAAGTATGCCACACGTGTCCACTAGGTGGCAGAAGGTAAACAATCAACCTTTGAGCCGCGCATTTACACTTTTTGTGACATTTTGGTGAGACATTTCCGTGCGTTTGTTTGTTTTGTGACATTTTGTAAGGTAAAAGGTGTGCGTCGTGACCTCGCTACGACAATATTTGGTGTTCATGAAGTTGTCTATTGTTGTGGAAAATGTCTCCTCCAAGAACATTGTTTCAAGATGGAGGGCCTCGCACAGAGGAGGGAAGTGTTGCACAGGAACTGTTGACACATCTTCTCTCAATACGCTTCCCTCTGCTCTCACCAACTTCCTGTCATCAAAGTGGAGTTTGCACACAGACGTGCCACATGCGACCACACACAACACACAACACACACACACAACTTCTTCTTGTTGCGAGCCAGCATTTCAGCCGTGGAAACATGACAACAGCCAGCAGGCACAAGACATTGAAACAACGTTGATGAATTAGGTCCTGACGTGGAGCAACTCAAACACAACGTTGATACAACATCACAACAACAACGTTTAATCAATGTCGGGTTCTGATGTTGATTTGACAATCTATTTTGGTCATTTCCCAACCAATATTCTACAACACAACTACAACGTTAAAACAACATATTTTTTCACGTTTAATCAATGTCAGGTTCTGACGTTGATTTAACATTGAATTTTGGTCATTTCCCAACCAATATTCTACAACGTTAAAACAACACGCTTTTTGACGACGTTTAATCAATGTCGGGTTCTGACGTTAATTTGACCATTGAATTTTGGTCATTTCCCAACCAATATTCTATAACACCAATAGAACGTTAAAACAACATATTTTTTTACGTTTAATCAATGTCAGGTTTTGACGTTGATTTAACATTGAATTTTGGTCATTTCCCAACCAATATTCGACAACACAAATTCAACGTTGAAAAAACACACGTTTTGACGACGTTTAATCAATGTTGGGTTCTGACGTTAATTTGACCATTGAATTTTGGTCATTTCCCAACCAATATTCTACAACACAAAAACAACATTGAAACAACATGCTTTTTGACAACGTTTAATCAATGTCGGGTTGTGACGTTGATTTAACATTGAATTTTGGTCATTTCCCAACCAATATTCTACAACACAAATACAACGTTGAAAAAACACGCTTTTTGACGACGTTTAATCAATGTTGGGTTCTGACGTTAATTTGACCATTGAATTTTGGTCATTTCCCAACCAATATTCTACAACACAAATACAACGTTGAAAAAACACGCTTTTTGACGACGTTTAATCAATGTCGGGTTGTGACGTTGATTTGCCATTGAATTTTGGTCATTTCCCAACCAATATTCTACAACACAAATACAACGTTGAAACAACATGCTTTTTGACGACGTTTAATCAATGTTGGGTTCTGACGTTAATTTGACCATTGAATTTTGGTCATTTCCCAACCAATATTCTACAACACAAATACAACGTTGAAAAAACACGCTTTTTGACGACGTTTAATCAATGTTGGGTTCTGACGTTAATTTGACCATTGAATTTTGATCATTTCCCAACCAATATTCTACAACACAAATACAACGTTGAAAAAACACGCTTTTTGACGACGTTTAATCAATGTCGGGTTGTGACGTTGATTTGCCATTGAATTTTGGTCATTTCCCAACCAATATTCTACAACACAACTACAACATTAAAACAACATATTTTTTTACATTTAATCAATGTCAGGTTCTGACGTTGATTTAACATTGAATTTTGGTCATTTCCCAACCAATATTCTACAACACAAATACAACGTTGAAACAACATGCTTTTTGACAACGTTTAATCAATGTTGGGTTGTGACGTTGATTTGAGCATTGAAATTTGGTCATGTTCCAACCAATATTCTACAACACAAATACAACGTTAAAACAAACATTTTTTTTTACGTTTAATCAATGTTAGGTTCTGACGTTGATTTAACATTGAATTTTGGTAATTTCCCAACCAATATTCTACAACACAAATACAACGTTGAAAAAACACGCTTTTTGACGACGTTTAATCAATGTTGGGTTCTGACGTTAATTTGACCATTGAATTTTGGTCATTTCCCAACCAGTATTCTACAACACAACTACAACGTTAAAACAACATATATTTTTACGTTGACGTTGATTTAACATTGAATTTTGGTCAATTCCCAACCAATATTCTACAACACAACTACAACGTTAAAACAACGTATTTTTTTTACGTTTACTCAATGTTGGGTTCTGACGTTGATTTAACATTGAATTTTGGTCATTTCCCAACCAATATTCTACAACACAAATACAACGTTGAAACAACATGCTTTTTGACGACGTTTAATCAATGTTGGATTCTGATGTTAATTTGACCATTGAATTTTGGTAATTTGCCAACCAATATTCTACAACACAACTATAATGTTAAAACAAAATTTTTTTTTTTACATTTAATCAATGTCAGGTTCTGACGTTCATTTAACATTGAATTTTGGTCATTTCCCAACCAATATTCTACAACACAAATACAACACGCTTTTTAACAACGTTTAATCAATGTTGGGTTCTGACGTTAATTTGACCATTGAATTTTGGTCATTTCCCAACCAATATTCTACAACACAACTACAACATTGAAACAACATATTTTTTTAACGTTTATTCAATGTTGGGTTGTGATGGTGATTTAAAGGCCTACTGAAAGCCACTACTACCGACCACGCAGTCTGATAGTTTATATATCAATGATGAAATCTTAACATTGCAACACATGCCAATACGGCCGGGTTAGTTTACTAAAGTGCAATTTTAAATTTCGCACGAAATATCCTGCTGAAAACGTCTCGGTATGATGACGTCAGCGCGTGACGTCGCGGATTGTAGAGGACATTTTGGGACAGCATGGTGGCCAGCTATTAAGTCGTCTGTTTTCATCGCAAAATTCCACAGTATTCTGGACATCTGTGTTGGTGAATCTTTTGCAATTTGTTCAATGAACAATGGAGACAGCAAAGAAGAAAGCTGTAGGTGGGAAGCGGTGTATTGCGGCCGACTGCAGCAACACAAACACGGCCGGTGTTTCATTGTTTACATTCCCGGAAGATGACAGTCAATCTTTACCATTGGCCTGTGGAGAACTGGGACAACAGAGACTCTTACCAGGAGGACTTTGAGTTGGATACGCAGACGCGGTACCGTGAGTACGCTTCCAAACATTTGATCGCTTGCCCGTACGTGCGTGCCGCTATGTGCATGTCACGTACGTAATTCAATGTATACACCCTGATGATTATCTTGTGTGATGACTGTATTATGATGATAGTATATATGATAGTATATATCTGTATCATGAATCAATTTAAGTGGACCCCGACTTAAACAAGTTGAAAAACGTATTTGGGTGTTACCATTTAGTGGTCAATTGTACGTCACCCTTCAACCTACTAATAAAAGTCTCAAAAAGTCTCACGTACGTAACTTTGGGGACTTTGGGGAAATATATGTGCTGTATGAACTTTGGGGAGGTGAACGGTACTTTGGGCTGTGGGATTGAGTGTGTTGTGCAGGTGTTTGAGTTGTATTGGCGGGTTATATGGACGGGAGGGGGGAGGTGTTTGTTATGCGGGATTAATTTGTGGCATATTAAATATAAGCCTGGTTGTGTTGTGGCTAATAGAGTATATATATGTCTTGTGTTTATTTACTGTTTTAGCTGAATATCAGGTCCCACCCGCCTCTCACAGCATCTTCCCTATCTGAATCGCTCCCACTGCCCTCTAGTCCCTCACTCTCACTTTCCTCATCCACAAATCTTTCATCCTCGCTCAAATTAATGGGGGAAATCGTCGCTTTCTCGGTCCGAATCGCTCTCGCTGCTGGTGGCCATGATTGTAAACAATGTGCGGATGTGAGGAGCTCCACAACCTGTGACGTCACGCTACTCGTCTGCTACTTCCGGTACAGGCAAGGCTTTTTTATCAGCGACCAAAAGTTGCCAACTTTATCATCGATGTTCTCTACTAAATCCTTTCAGCAAAAATATGGCAATATCGCGAAATGATCAAGTATGACACATAGAATGGACCTGCTATCCCCGTTTAAATAAGAAAATCACATTTCAGTAGGCCTTTAACATTGAATGTTACAACCAATATTCTACAACACAAATATAACGGTGAAACAACATGCTTTTTGACAACGTTTAATCAATGTTGGGTTCTGACAATGATTTGACATTGAAATGTGGTCATTTCCCAACCATTATTCTACAACACAATTACAACGTTGAAACAACATATTTGTTGACGTTTATTCAATGTTGGGTTTTGACGTTGATTTGACCATTGAATTTTGGTCATTTCCCAACCAATATTCTACGACACAAATACAACGTTGAAAAAACACGCTTTTTGACGACGTTTAATCAATGTTGGGTTCTGACGTTAATTTGACCATTGAATTTTGGTCATTTCCCAACCAATATTCTACAACACAAATACAACGTTAAAACAACATATTTTTTTACGTTTAATCAATGTTAGGTTCTGACGTTGATTTAACATTGAAATTTGGTCATTTCCCAACCAATATTCTACAACACAAATACAACGTTGAAAAAACACCCTTTTTGACGACGTTTAATCAATGCTGGGTTCTGACGTTAATTTGACCATTGAATTTTGGTAATTTCCCAACCAATATTCTACAACACAAATACAACATTAAAACAACATGCTTTTTGACGACGTTTAATCAATGTCAGGTTGTGATGTTGATTTGAGCATTGAAATTTGGTCATGTTCCAACCAATATTCTACAACACAAATATAACGGAGAAACAACATGCTTTTTGACAACGTTTAATCAATGTTGGGTTCTGACAATGATTTGACTTTGAAATGTGGTCATTTCCCAACCATTATTCTACAACACAATTACAACGTTGAAACAACATATTTGTTGACGTTTATTCAATGTTGGGTTCTGACGTTGATTTGACCATTGAATTTTTGGTCATTTCCCAACCAATATTCTACAACACAAATACAACGTTGAAAAAACACGCTTTTTGACGACGTTTAATCAATGTTGGGTTCTGACGTTAATTTGACCATTGAATTTTGGTCATTTCCCAACCAATATTCTACTACACAAATACAACGTTAAAGCAACGTATTTTTTTTACGTTTAATCAATGTTGGGTTCTGATGTTGATTTGACTATTGAATTTTGGTAATTTCAATGCTGGGTTCTGACGTTAATTTGACCATTGAATTTTGGTAATTTCCCAACCAATATTCTACAACACAAATACAACATTAAAACAACATGCTTTTTGACGACGTTTAATCAATGTCAGGTTGTGATGTTGATTTGAGCATTGAAATTTGGTCATGTTCCAACCAATATTCTACAACACAAATATAACGGAGAAACAACATGCTTTTTGACAACGTTTAATCAATGTTGGGTTCTGACAATGATTTGACTTTGAAATGTGGTCATTTCCCAACCATTATTCTACAACACAATTACAACGTTGAAACAACATATTTGTTGACGTTTATTCAATGTTGGGTTCTGACGTTGATTTGACCATTGAATTTTTGGTCATTTCCCAACCAATATTCTACAACACAAATACAACGTTGAAAAAACACGCTTTTTGACGACGTTTAATCAATGTTGGGTTCTGACGTTAATTTGACCATTGAATTTTGGTCATTTCCCAACCAATATTCTACTACACAAATACAACGTTAAAGCAACGTATTTTTTTTACGTTTAATCAATGTTGGGTTCTGATGTTGATTTGACTATTGAATTTTGGTAATTTCCCAACCAATATTCTACAACACAAATACAACGTTGAAACAACATGCTTTTTGACGACGTTTAATCAATGTTGGGTTCTGACGTTAATTTGACCATTGAATTTTGGTAATTTCCCAACCAATATTCTACAACACAACTACAACGTTAAAACAACATATTTTTTTACGTTTAATCAATGTCAGGTTCTGACGTTGATTTAACATTGAATTTTTGTCATTTCCCAACCAATTTTCTACAACACAACTACAACGTTAAAACAACATTTTTTTTTATACGTTTAATCAATGTTGGGTTGTGACGTTAATTTGACCCTTGAATTTTGGTCATTTTCCAACCAATATTCTACAACACAAATACAACGTTGAAACAACATGCTTTTTGACGACGTTTAATCAATGTTGGGTTCTGACGTTAATTTGACCATTGAATTTTGGTCATTTCCCAACCAATATTCTACAACACAACTACAACGTTAAAACAACATATTTTTTTACGTTTAATCAATGTCAGGTTCTGACGTTGATTTAACATTGAATTTTTGTCATTTCCCAACCATTATTCTACAACACAAATACAACGTTGAAACAACATATTTGTTGACATTTATTCAATGTTGGGTTCTGATGTTGATTTGACATTTAAAGGTGGTCATTTCCCAACCAATATTCTACAACACAAATACAACGTTAAAACAACATGCTTTTTGACGACTCTGCTGCTGTTTGTCAGCAAGAGGCCGGACGTCCATTAACATTAGAGCTGCCCAACTTGCAACTATCCTACTCTACATCAGGGATCTTGAACGCAACACACAGGTCTTTGACATGATTGTATATGGAGTGACATTACTGCAAAAACTCCACACACACAAAAATATGTTTTTACTCTTGCCCAACGATTAGCAAGCAAAATTTTTTTTCTTCAAATTATTTTTTTTTTTTACAAGTATAAAAAAAGAAAAAAGAATTCCAAAAAAATATTTTGTACCAAAGACACCTGGTAGACATATACCATTAACAGCATTATTAAAGGTATATTCACCTACATGTAAACAACATTATTAAAGGTATATTCACCGACATGTAAACAACATTATTAAAGGTATATTCACCGACATGTAAACATTATTAAAGGTATATTCACCTACATGTAAACAGCATTATTAAAGGTATATTCACCTACATGTAAACAACATTATTAAAGGTATATACACCTACATGTAAACAACATTATTAAAGGTATATACACTTACATGTACACTCTATAAGTCTGATAATATGAACATGTGCTTGGCAGACAAAGGTGAACAACATGTAGACTTGGTTGTCCTATTTACCACCAAGATCATTTTCCAGCTGAGTCAATCATTTGTTGCCGGAGGTAATGTTCTACTGGCTGACTGAGCACAGGAACACATGAATCACGTCAGCACTTCTACTGTACACCACTGTAGCAAAGGTGGCCACTTCCAATACACACATTAGCATGCTAACAGTTAGCATGTGTCAAGTACCAAGTTATATGACTCTGACGTGTACGGCTGCAAGTGTAGCTAATGAACATTGGCATGCTAACAGTTAGCATGCTAATAAACATCAGCATGCTAACAGTTAGCATGTGTCAAGTCCTAAGTTATAGGACTCTGAGGTGTACGGCTGCAAATGTAGCTACAAAACATCAGCATGCTAACAGTTAGCATGTGTCAAGTACCAAGTTATATGACTGTGAGGTGTACGGCTGCAAATGTAGCTAAAAAACATTAGCATGCTAATAGTTAGCATGTGTCAAGTCCTAAGTTATAGGACTCTGAGGTGTACGGCTGCACATGTAGCTAATAAACATTAGCATGCTAACAGTTAGCATGTGTCAAGTACCAAGTTATATGACTGTGAGGTGTACGGCTGCACATGTAGCTAATAAACATTAGCATGCTAACAGTTAGCATATGTCAAGTACCAAGTTATATGACTCTGAGGTGTACGGCTGCAAATGTAGCTAAAAAACATTAGCATGCTAATAGTTAGCATGTGTCAAGTCCTAAGTTATAGGACTCTGAGGTGTACGGCTGCAAATGTAGCTAAAAATCATTAGCATGCTAACAGTTAGCATATGTCAAGTCCTAAGTTATAGGACTCTGAGGTGTACGGCTGCACATGTAGCTAATAAACATTAGCATGCTAACAGTTAGCATATGTCAAGTCCTAAGTTATAGGACTCTGAGGTGTACGGCTGCAAATGTAGCTTAAAAAACATTAACATGCTAACAGTTAGCATGTGTGTTGTACAAGGTTATCGGACTATGGTACCAGTTAGCATGTGTCAAGTACCAAGTTATAGGACTCTGAGGTGTACGGCTGCAAATGTAGCTAAAAAAACATTAGCATGCTAACAGTTAGCATGTGTCAAGTACCAAGTTATATGACTGTGAGGTGTACGGCTGCACATGTAGCTAATAAACATTAGCATGCTAACAGTTAGCATGTAACAAGTCCTAAGTTATAGGACTCTGAGATGTATGGCTGCAAATGTGGCTAAAAAAAATTAGCATGCTAACAGTTAGCATGTGTCAAGTACCAAGTTATATGACTGTGAGGTGTACGGCTGCACATGTAGCTAATAAACATTAGCATGCTAACAGTTAGCATGTGTCAAATCCTAAGTTATATGACTGTGAGGTGTACGGCTGCAAATGTAGCTAATAAACATTAGCATGCTAACAGTTAGCATGTGTCAAGTCCTAAGTTATAGGACTCTGAGGTAAACGGCTGCAAATGTAGCTAAAAAACGTTAGCATGCTAACAGTTAGCATATGTCAAGTCCTAAGTTATAGGACTCTGAGGTGTACGGCTGCAAATGTAGCTAATAAACATTAGCATGCTAACAGTTAGCATATGTCAAGTACCAAGTTATATGACTCTGAGGTGTACGGCTGCAAATGTAGCTAAAAAATATTAGCATGCTAATAGTTAGCATGTGTCAAGTCCTAAGTTATAGGACTCTGAGGTGTACGGCTGCAAATGTAGCTAAAAAAACATTAGCATGCTAACAGTTAGCATGTGTCAAGTACCAAGTTATATGACTGTGAGGTGTACGGCTGCACATGTAGCTAATAAACATTAGCATGCTAACAGTTAGCATGCTAATAAACATTAGCATGCTAACAGTTAGCATGTGTCAAGTACCAGGTTATATGACTGAGGTGTACGGCTGCAAATGTAGCTAATAAACATTAGCATGCTAACCGTTAGCATGCTAATAAACATTAGCATGCTAACAGTTAGCATGTGTCAAGTACCAGGTTTTATGACTGAGGTGTACAGCTGCAAATGTAGCTAAAAAAACATTAGCATGCTAACAGTTAGCATGTGTCAAGTACCAGGTTATATGACTGTGAGGTGTACGGCTGCAAATGTAGCTAAAAAACATTAGCATGCTAACAGTTAGCATGTAACATCAAATGATCATGTGGCTATGAAAGTGCAGGCCTGCCGTGCACACCAAGTAGATCATGTGTACCTGCGGGCTGTGTTCACACCAGTGAGTGGAGCGTGCCAGCAGCTGCCACGGGGGGCTGTGGTGACTGTGAAGCTGTCAGACTCAGCTGCCAGTCCTTCAAGTCCTTTTCTCTCCTGAGGGTTTTGGCTCAAGAAGAAGAAGAAGAAGAAGCTCCCGGACCAACGTGATAATGTTTGGTGTTCTCACTATAGTCCACTGTCGGGTGTTGGTTTTCAAGCAGCTGGCCAGCAGGCAGAGGAGGGAACAAAGCCCCCTAGTGTCCCCCCACTTCTGGGACAAACTGCACAAAAGGCTCCACAGCAACACCCAAGTAGGGTTGCCATGGCAACGCCACTCTCTTGGGGGAAATAAAGAGCCATGAAAGACCTGGTCTAGGTTCAGCAGGTGTCCAAGGTGCGGCCCGGGGGCCTCTGGCACGTTTGTTGGCCCCGCAAAGAAAACAACATTCATTATTTGTCCCCATTCTGAATAAAAATGTATTTGTCGAAAAGTAATCAATAATAAAAATGACATGTTTTTAGTATTCAAAAAAGTAGAATTTTGGGCCATTTGTCAAGTAACAAAATATTTGAGGTGTAAATTAATGTTAAAAAAACATTTTGTTTTGAATTTAACTGCTCCTAATTCTACCTTCTTATTGCAATATTAACATGTTCAAAATGATGTGAAGGCCACTTTAAAATAAAGTAGCAGTTCACAATAAAATTATGTGGCTAACATTAAATGACATGACAAACCACATTAAAATGACGTGAAGGGCCACTTTAAAATAAAGTAACAGTCCACAATAAAATGACTTTAAACAAAATGATGTGAAGGGCCACAATAAATGGCAAACCCCATTAAAATGATGTGAAGGCCACTTTAAAATAAAGTATCAGTCCACAATCAAATGAAGAGGCTAACTTTAAATGAGATAGCAAACCACCTTAAATGATGTGAAGGCCACTTTAAAATAAAGTCCACAATAAAATGAAGAGGCGGCCTTTATGCACTAGAACAAAAGTGCTACTTAAATCTAATGCATGATTATTATTATGGTTATTATTATTGTTATTATTATTGTTATGATTACGATTATTATTATGGTTATTATTGTTGTTATGATTACGATTATTATTATGGTTATTATGATGATTATTATTATTATTGTTATTATTAGGATGAGGATGATTGTTATGATTATTAATATTAGTTATTATTATGATAATGATGATGATTTTTGTTATTATGATTATGATTATTATTATGATGATGATTACTATTATTATTATTGTTATTATAGTGATGATGATAATTATTAGTTATTATTATGATGATTACTCTTATTATTATGATTGTTATTATTATGATGACGATTACTATTATTATTATTATGATGATGATGATGATTACTATTATTATTATTATTATGATGATTATTATTGTTATTATTATGATGATGATGATTATTATTATTGTTATTATTATTATGATGATTATTGTTATTATTATGATGTTTATGATTATTATTATGATGATGATACTGATGATGATGATGATTAGCAGTATTATTATTATTATGATGATGAGATTATTAGTAATACTATTATATAGATTATTATTATGATTATTATTATTGTTATTATGATTATCCATCCATCCATTTTCTACCACTTATGATTGTTATTATATATGATGATGATTATTATTGTTGTTATTATGATGATTATTATTATTGTTATTATGATGATTATTATTATATTAGATGATTATGATTATTATTATAGTTATTATGATGATGATGATTATTATTGTTATTATAATGGTTATTATCATTAATATTGTTATTACGATAATGATTAATGAGTAGTATTATTGTTATTACTATATTATTATTATAGTTATGCTGATGATTATTATGATGATGATTATTGTTATTGGCCCTGCGATGAGGGGGCGACTTGTCCAGGGTGTACCCCGCCTTCCGCCCGATTGTAGCTGAGATAGGCTCCAGCGCCCCCCCGCGACCCCAAAGGGAATAAGCGGTAGAAAATGGATGGAAATGGATGGATGGATTATTGTTATTATTATGATGATGATGATTATTATCGTTGTTATTATGATGATGATTACTATTTGTATTAAAGTTAAAGTTAAAGTTAAAGTACCAATGATTGTCACACACACACTAGGTGTGGTGAAATTATTCTCTGCATTTGACCCATCACCCTTGATCCCCCCACTGTGAGGTGAGGGGAGCAGTGAGCAGCAGCGGTGGCCGCGCCCGGTAATAATTTTTGGTGATTTAACCCCCAATTCCAACCCTTGATGCTGAGTGCCGAGTAGGTAGGTAATGGGTCCTATATTGATTATTATTATTGTTATGATGAAGATCATTATTAATATGATTATTATGATGATGATGTTTATCATTATGATGAGTATTATTATGATTATTATTGTTATTATTATGATGAGTACTATTGTTATTACTATATTGATTATTATTATTGTTATTATGATGATAAGTGTTATTACTATATTGATCATTATCATTGTTATTATGATGATGATTATTATTACTATTATTGTTATGATGATGATTATCATGATTGTTATATTATGATGATGATTATTATTATTGTTATTACTATATTTATTATTATTGTTATTATTATTATGATGAGTATTATTATTGTTACTACTATATTATTATTATTGTTATTACTATATTATTATTGTTATATGATGATAATGATTATTATGATTATTATTATTATTACTATACTATTATTATTATTGTTATATGATGATGATTATTATGATTATTATTGTTATTATGACGATGAGTATTATTACTATATTGATTATTATTGTTATGATGATGATTATCATGATGGTGATTATTATTGTTGTTATTATTATGATGATAATTATTGTTATTACTTAATTGATTATTATTATTGTTATGATTATTATTATTGTTATTATGATGATAAGTGTTATTATTATTACTATATTGATCATTATCATTGTTATTATGATGATGATGATTATGATTACTATTATTGTTATGATGATGATTATCATGATTGTTATATTATGATGATGATGATTATTATTGTTATTACTATATTGATTATTATTATTGTTATTATGATGATTATTATTATTGTTATTATTATGATGATGAGTATTATTATTGTTATTACTATATTATTATTATTGTTATTACTATATTATTATTGTTATATGATGATAATGATTATTATGATAATTATTATTACTATACTATTATTATTATTGTTATATGATGATGATTATTATGATTATTATTGTTATTATGACGATGAGTATTATTACTATATTGATTATTATAGATGATTATCATGATGGTGATTATTATTGTTGTTATTATTATGATGATAATTATTGTTATTACTTAATTGATTATTATTATTGTTATGATTATTATTGTTGTTGTTATGATGATAAGTGTTATTATTATTACTATATTGATCATTATCATTGTTATTATGATGATGATTATTATGATTACTATTATTGTTATGATGATGATATTGTTATATTATGATGATGATGATTATTATTGTTATTACTATATTGATTATTATTATGATGATTATTATTATTGTTATTATTATGATGATGAGTATTATTATTGTTATTACTATATTATTATTATTGTTATTACTATATTATTGTTATATGATGATAATGATTATTATTATTATTACTATACTATTATTATTATTGTTATATGATGATGATGATTATGATTATTATTGTTATTGTTATTATGACGATGAGTATTATTGCTATATTGATTATTATTGTTATGATGATGATTATCATGATGGTGATTATTATTGTTGTTATTATTATGATGATAATTATTGTTATTGTTATTACTTAATTGATTATTATTATTGTTATGATTATTATTATTGTTGTTTTTATTATATTGATTATTATTATTATTATGATGATGATGATTCTTATCATATTGATTATTGTGTGTCAGCAGCAAGGTTTAGCATTAGCATTAGCATGTGTAATCATCAACAGGACAGGACTTGGAAGACACGATGGAAGACCAGTAAGTAAGTAAGTAAGTAAGTAAGTAAGTAGGTAAGTAAGTAAGTAAGTAAGTAGGTAAGTAAGTAAGTAAGTAAGTAAGTAAGTAAGTACGGTCCAGTCAGTCTATTTCAGTCTCATTTCCGCCTCCACCCTCGTCAGGGCGCCACTCCCGCTTATTGTCCGGCGCGGGAGATCAACCTTTCGCACAATGGAATGTGGCGTGGTGGACACACACACACACACACACACACACACACACACACACACACACACACACACACACACACACACACCCTTATGGACACAAGGCCCAGGTCTGAAGGCCTGACCCGGGTCACAGCGGCCTTGGACTCCTGACAGCAAAGTGCTAATGTTGTTAGCGACACGAACAGTTAGCATTTGTGCGTTTGCTGTGATTATTTAACACAAAAGTAACACAACCTTCTTTTTCTTTGCTTTGTGGGAGTCTTTTTTGTTCATGCCACAATATCTCCAATGTGGTGTCCTGATCCCATTTGCATACCAAATATCGTTCTGATATCGTTGCTACGTCAGAAGTATCCAATTCTAATTGTTAGCATTCGAATATTAGCATGATAGCTTATTTTTTTTGCTAATTTAGCAGGTATACAACTCAGCGTCAAATATTTTGTTACTTGAACACTACCTGTTAGCATGCTAACGTTAGTAGGCTAGCTTTTTTTAAGCTAATTTTCTAAGTATACAACAGTGTCATATTTAGTTACTTGATGCATGCTAACTTTTTGGGCAAATTCTTGGGTATAAATCGCAGAGTGATGTATTTTGGTACTTGACGCATGTTACAGTTACTATTTAGCATGCGAGATTTTTAAGCTAATTTAATGTCATATATTTTGGTATTCATAATGCTAAATGTAAGCATAGTACTGTTAGCATTCTAACTTTTTTAGCTCGTATTTTTTGTTACCTGACGCTATCTGGCCCACGTGCTAACTGTTAGCATTCCTTTGGCGCTTCAGTGTTTACGCAAAATTTCTACCAATTGGGCACCATAAGCGACGAGGCGCAAGCAGCTACACAACAGCTTAGCAAACAATAGCACACAAGCTAGACACATGCAATTGTAGCTATTTTTTGTAATTTTTAGCATTCAAATATTAGCTTGATAGCTTTTTTTGTGTGCTAATTTAGCAAGTATACAACTCAGCGTCAAATATTTTGTTACTTGAACACTACCTGTTAGCATGCTAACGTTAGTAGGCTAGCTTTTTTTAAGCTAATTTTCTAAGTATACATCAGTGTCATATTTAGCTACTTGATGCATGCTAACTTTTTGGACAAATTCTTGGGTATAAATCGCAGAGTGATGTGTTTTGGTACTTGACGCATGTTACAGTTACTATTTAGCATGCTAGATTTTTAAGCTAATTTAATGTCATATATTTTGGTATTCATAATGCTAAATGTAAGCATAAAACTGTTAGCATTCTAACTTTTTTAGCTCGTATTTTTTGTTACCTGACGCTATCTGGCCCACGTGCTAACTGTTAGCATTCCTTTGGCGCTTCAGTGTTTACGCAAAATGTCTACCAATTGGGCACCATAAGCGACGAGGCGCAAGCAGCTACACAACAGCTTAGTAAACAATAGCACACAAGCTAGACACATGCAATTGTAGCTATTTTTTGAAATTTTTAGCATTCAAATATTAGCTTGATAGCTTTTTTGTGTGCTAATTTAGCAGGTATACACCTCAGCGTTCAATTTTTTGTTACTTGAACACGACCCCTTAGCATGCTAACGTTAGTAGGCTAGCTTTTTTTAAGCTAATTTTCTAAGTATACATCAGTGTCATATTTAGCTACTTGATGCATGCTAACTTTTTGGACAAATTCTTGGGTATAAATCGCAGAGTGATGTATTTTGGTACTTAACGCATGTTACAGTTACTATTTAGCATGCTAGATTTTTAAGCTAATTTAATGTCATATATTTTGGCATTCATAATGCTAAATGTAAGCATAGTACTGTTAGCATTCTAACTTTTTTAGCTCATATTTTTTGTTACCTGACACTATCTGGCCCACGTGCTAACTGTTAGCATTCCTTTGGCGCTTCAGTGTTTACGCAAAATGTCTACCAATGGGCACCATAAGCGACGAGGCGCAAGCAGCTACACAACAGCTTAGTAAACAATAGCACACAAGCTAGACACATGCAATTGTAGCTATTTTTTGTAATTGTTAGCATTCGAATATTAGCATGATAGATTTTTTTGTGTGCTAATTTAGCAGGTATACAACTCAGCGTCAAATATTTTGTTACTTGAACACTACCTGTTAGCATGCTAATGTTAGTAGGCTAGCTTTTTTTAAGCTAATTTTCTAAGTATACATCAGTGTCATATTTTGCTACTTGATGCATGCTAACTTTTTGGACAAATTCTTGGGTATAAATCGCAGAGTGATGTGTTTTGGTACTTGACGCATGTTACAGTTACTATTTAGCATGCTAGATTTTTAAGCTAATTTAATGTCATATATTTTGGTATTCAAAATGCTAAATGTAAGCATAGTACTGTTAGCATTCTGACTTTTTTAGCTCATATTTTTTGTTACCTGACGCTATCTGGCCCACGTGCTAACTGTTAGCATTCCTTTGGCGCTTCAGTGTTTACGCAAAATTTCTACCAATTGGGCACCATAAGCGACGAGGCGCAAGCAGCTACACAACAGCTTAGTAAACAATAGCACACAAGCTACACACATGCAATTGTAGCTATTTTTTGTAATTTTTAGCATTCGAATATTAGCATGATAGCTTTTTTTGTGTGCTAATTTAGCAAGTATACAACTCAGCGTCAAATATTTTGTTACTTGAACACTACCTGTTAGCATGCTAAT
The DNA here is from genome assembly GCF_033978685.3 of Nerophis lumbriciformis. Lineage (NCBI taxonomy): Eukaryota > Metazoa > Chordata > Actinopteri > Syngnathiformes > Syngnathidae > Nerophis > Nerophis lumbriciformis. The sequence goes on along the minus strand of NC_084569.2, from coordinate 39,921,602 downwards.
GTTAGTAGGCTAGCTTTTTTTAAGCTAATTTTCTAAGTATACATCAGTGTCATATTTAGCTACTTGATGCATGCTAACTTTTTGGACAAATTCTTGGGTATAAATCGTAGAGTGATGTGTTTTGGTACTTAGCGCATGTTACAGTTACTATTTAGCACGCTAGATTTTTAAGCTAATTTAATGTCATATATTTTGGTATTCATAATGCTAAATGTAAGCATAAAACTGTTAGCATTCTAACTTTTTTAGCTCGTATTTTTTGTTACCTGACGCTATCTGGCCCACGTGCTAACTGTTAGCATTCCTTTGGCGCTTCAGTGTTTACGCAAAATTTCTACCAATTGGGCACCATAAGCGACGAGGCAGCTACACAACAGCTTAGCAAACAATAGCACACAAGCTAGACACATGCAATTGTAGCTATTTTTTGTAATTTTTAGCATTCGAATATTAGCATGATAGCTTTTTTTGTGTGCTAATTTAGCAGGTATACACCTCAGCGTCAAATATTTTGTTACTTGAACACTACCTGTTAGCATGCTAATGTTAGTAGGCTAGCTTTTTTTAAGCTAATTTTCTAAGTATACATCAGTGTCATATTTAGCTACTTGATGCATGCTAACTTTTTGGACAAATTATTGGGTATAAATCGTAGAATTATGTATTTTGGTACTTGACGCATGTTACAGTTACTATTTAGCATGCTAGATTTTTAAGCTAATTTAATGTCATATATTTTGGTATTCAAAATGCTAAATGTAAGCATAGTACTGTTAGCATTCTGACTTTTTTAGCTCATATTTTTTGTTACCTGACGCTATCTGGCCCACGTGCTAACTGTTAGCATTCCTTTGGCGCTTCAGTGTTTACGCAAAATGTCTACCAATTGGGCACCATAAGCGACGAGGCGCAAGCAGCTACACAACAGCTTAGTAAACAATAGCACACAAGCTAGACACATGCAATTGTAGCTATTTTTTGTAATTTTTAGCATTCGAATATTAGCATGATAGCTTTTTTTGTGTGCTAATTTAGCAAGTATACAACTCAGCGTTCAATTTTTTGTTACTTGAACACTACCTGTTAGCATGCTAATGTTAGTAGGCTAGCTTTTTTTAAGCTAATTTTCTAAGTATACATCAGTGTCATATTTTGCTACTTGATGCATGCTAACTTTTTGGACAAATTCTTGGGTATAAATCGTAGAGTGATGTGTTTTGGTACTTGACGCATGTTACAGTTACTATTTAGCATGCTAGATTTTTAAGCTAATTTAATGTCATATATTTTGGTATTCATAATGCTAAATGTAAGCATAGTACTGTTAGCATTCTAACTTTTATAGCTCGTATTTTTTGTTACCTGACGCTATCTGGCCCACGTGCTAACTGTTAGCATTCCTTTGGCGCTTCAGTGTTTACGCAAAATTTCTACCGATTGGGCACCATAAGCGACGAGGCGCAAGCAGCTACACAACAGCTTAGTAAACAATAGCACACAAGCTAGACACATGCAATTGTAGCTATTTTTTGTAATTTTTAGCATTCGAATATTAGCATGATAGCTTTTTTTGTGTGCTAATTTAGCAAGTATACAACTCAGCGTTCAATTTTTTGTTACTTGAACACTACCTGTTAGCATGCTAATGTTAGTAGGCTAGCTTTTTTTAAGCTAATTTTCTAAGTATACATCAGTGTCATATTTTGCTACTTGATGCATGCTAACTTTTTGGACAAATTCTTGGGTATAAATCGCAGAGTGATGTGTTTTGGTACTTGACGCATGTTACAGTTACTATTTAGCATGCTAGATTTTTAAGCTAATTTAATGTCATATATTTTGGTATTCATAATGCTAAATGTAAGCATAGTACTGTTAGCATTCTAACTTTTTTAGCTCGTATTTTTTGTTACCTGACGCTATCTGGCCCACGTGCTAACTATTAGCATTCCTTTGGCGCTTCAGTGTTTACGCAAAATTTCTACCAATTGGGCACCATAAGCGACGAGGCGCAAGCAGCTACACAACAGCTTAGTAAACAATAGCACACAAGCTAGACACATGCAATTGTAGCTATTTTTTGTAATTGTTAGCATTCGAATATTAGCATGATAGCTTTTTTTGTGTGCTAATTTAGCAGCTATACACCTCAGCGTCAAATATTTTGTTACTTGAACACTACCTGTTAGCATGCTAATGCTAGTATGCTAGCTTTTTTTAAGCTAATTTTATAAGTATACATCAGTGTCATATTTAGCTACTTGATGCATGCTAACTTTTTGGACAAATTATTGGGTATAAATCGTAGAATTATGTATTTTGGTACTTGACGCATGTTACAGTTACTATTTAGCATGCTAGATTTTTAAGCTAATTTAATGTCATATATTTTGGTATTCATAATGCTAAATGTAAGCATAAAACTGTTAGCATTCTAACTTTTTTAGCTCATATTTTTTGTTACCTGACGCTATCTGGCCCACGTGCTAACTGTTAGCATTCCTTTGGCGCTTCAGTGTTTACGCAAAATTTCTACCAATTGGGCACCATAAGCGACGAGGCGCAAGCAGCTACACAACAGCTTAGTAAACAATAGCACACAAGCTAGACACATGCAATTGTAGCTATTTTTTTGTAATTTTTAGCATTCGAATATTAGCATGATAGATTTTTTTGTGTGCTAATTTAGCAGCTATACACCTCAGCGTCAAATATTTTGTTACTTGAACACTACCTGTTAGCATGCTAACGTTAGTAGGCTAGCTTTTTTTAAGCTAATTTTCTAAGTATACATCAGTGTCATATTTAGCTACTTGATGCATGCTAACTTTTTGGACAGATTTTTGGGTATAAATCGCAGAGTGATGTATTTTGGTACTTGACGCATGTTACAGTTACTATTTAGCAAGCTAGATTTTTAAGCTAATTTAATGTCATATATTTTGGTATTCATAATGCTAAATGTAAGCATAAAACTGTTAGCATTCTAACTTTTTTAGCTCATATTTTTTGTTACCTGACGCTATCTGGCCCACGTGCTAACTGTTAGCATTCCTTTGGCGCTTCAGTGTTTACGCAAAATTTCTACCAATTGGGCACCATAAGCGACGAGGCGCAAGCAGCTACACAACAGCTTAGTAAACAATAGCACACAAGCTAGACACATGCAATTGTAGCTATTTTTTGTAATTTTTAGCATTCGAATATTAGCATGATAGCTTTTTTTGTGTGCTAATTTAGCAAGTATACAACTCAGCGTCAAATATTTTGTTACTTGAACACTACTTGTTAGCATGCTAACGTTAGTAGGCTAGCTTTTTTTAAGCTAATTTTCTAAGTATACATCAGTGTCATATTTAGCTACTTGATGCATGCTAACTTTTTGGACAAATTCTTGGGTATAAATCGTAGAGTGATGTATTTTGGTACTTGACGCATGTTACAGTTACTATTTAGCATGCTAGATTTTTAAGCTATGTTAATGTCATAAATTTTGGTATTCATAATGCTAAATGTAAGCATAAAACTGTTAGCATTCTAACTTTTTTAGCTCATATTTTTTGTTACCTGACGCTATCTGGCCCACGTGCTAACTGTTAGCATTCCTTTGGCGCTTCAGTGTTTACGCAAAATTTCTACCAATTGGGCACCATAAGCGACGAGGCGCAAGCAGCTACACAACAGCTTAGCAAACAATAGCACACAAGCTAGACACATGCAATTGTAGCTATTTTTTGTAATTTTTAGCATTCGAATATTAGCATGATAGCTTTTTTTGTGTGCTAATTTAGCAAGTATACAACTCAGCGTCAAATATTTTGTTACTTGAACACTACCTGTTAGTATGCTAACGTTAGTAGGCTAGCTTTTTTTAAGCTAATTTTCTAAGTATACATCAGTGTCATATTTTGCTACTTGATGCATGCTAACTTTTTGGACAAATTCTTGGGTATAAATCGTAGAGTGATGTGTTTTGGTACTTGACGCATGTTACAGTTACTATTTAGCATGCTAGATTTTTAAGCTAATTTAATGTCATGTATTTTGGTATTCATAATGCTAAATGTAAGCATAAAACTGTTAGCATTCTAACTTTTTTAGCTCATATTTTTTGTTACCTGACGCTATCTGGCCCACGTGCTAACTGTTAGCATTCCTTTGGCGCCTCAGTGTTTACGCAAAATTTCTACCAATTGGGCACCATAAGCGACGAGGCGCAAGCAGCTACACAACAGCTTAGTAAACAATAGCACACAAGCTAGACACATGCAATTGTAGCTATTTTTTTGTAATTTTTAGCATTCGAATATTAGCATGATAGCTTTTTTTGTGTGCTAATTTAGCAAGTATACAACTCACCGTCAAATATTTTGTTACTTGAACACTACCTGTTAGCATGCTAACGTTAGTAGGCTAGCTTTTTTTAAGCTAATTTTCTAAGTATACATCAGTGTCATATTTAGCTACTTGATGCATGCTAACTTTTTGGACAAATTCTTGGGTATAAATCGTAGAGTGATGTGTTTTGGTACTTGACGCATGTTACAGTTACTATTTAGCATGCTAGATTTTTAAGCTAATTTAATGTCATATATTTTGGTATTCATAATGCTAAATGTAAGCATAAAACTGTTAGCATTCTAACTTTTTTAGCTCATATTTTTTGTTACCTGACGCTATCTGGCCCACGTGCTAACTGTTAGCATTCCTTTGGCGCTTCAGTGTTTACGCAAAATGTCTACCAATTGGGCACCATAAGCGACGAGGCGCAAGCAGCTACACAACAGCTTAGTAAACAATAGCACACAAGCTAGACACATGCAATTGTAGCTATTTTTTGTCATTTTTAGCATTCGAGTATTAGCATGATAGCTTTTTTTGTGTGCTAATTTAGCAGGTATACAACTCAGCGTCAAATGTTTTGTTACTTGAACACTACCTGTTAGCATGCTAACGTTAGTAGGCTAGCTTTTTTAAAGCTAATTTTCTAAGTATACATCAGTGTCATATTTAGCTACTTGATGCATGCTAACTTTTTGGACAAATTCTTAGGTATAAATCGTAGAGTGATGTATTTTGGTACTTAACGCATGTTACAGTTACTATTTAGCATGCTAGATTTTTAAGCTAATGTCATATATTTTGGTATTCATAATGCTAAATGTAAGCATAGTACTGTTAGCATTCTAACTTTTTTAGCTCATATTTTTTGTTACCTGACGCTATCTGGCCCACGTGCTAACTGTTAGCATTCCTTTGGCGCTTCAGTGTTTACGCAAAATGTCTACCAATTGGGCACCATAAGCGACGATGCGCAAGCAGCTACACAACAGCTTAGTAAACAATAGCACACAAGCTAGACACATGCAATTGTAGCTATTTTTTGTAATTTTTAGCATTCAAATATTAGCTTGATAGCTTTTTTGTGTGCTAATTTAGCAGGTATACACCTCAGCGTCAAATATTTTGTTACTTGAACACTACCTGTTAGCATGCTAATATTAGTAGGCTAGCTTTTTTTAAGCTAATTTTCTAAGTATACATCAGTGTCATATTTAGCTACTTGATGCATGCTAACTTTTTGGACAAATTCTTGGGTATAAATCGTAGTGATGTGTTTTGGCACCATAAGCGACGAGGCAGCTACACGACAGCTTAGCAAACAATAGCACACAAGCTAGACACATGCAATAGCTATTTTTTGTAGCATTTTAATATTAGCATGATAGCTTTTTTTGTGTGCTAATTTATCAGGTATACACCTCAGCGTCAAATATTTTGTTACTTGAACACTGCCTGTTAGCATGCTAACGTTAGTAGGCTAGCTTTTTTTAGCTAATTTTATATGTATACATTTTGCTACTTGATGCATGCTAACCTTTTGGACAAATTCTTGTGCATAAATCGCAGAGTGCATATTTTGGTACTTGACGCCGTATTTAGCATGCTAATGTTAGCATGCTAGATTTTTAAGCTGATTTAATGTCATATATTTTGGTATTCATAATGCTAAATGTAAGCATAGTACTGTTAGCATCCTAGCTTTTTTTTTTAGCTCATATTGTTTGTTACCTGACGCTATCAGAAGAAGATTGTAGTGAGTTGCTGCCACATACTTCATATGAATGTGACCTGGGTCCTGCTCGCGTAGTCCTGGGACTTTGGACCGTGTCTTGGTTTCACATCACCTTTGTGGTTAGCCATAAAGCACGCATTGAAAAAATAATTATAATAATATCTAAAAGATATATTTATTAAAGAATAATAATAATAATATTTAAAAAATATATTTATAAAAGACTAATAATATAATATCTAAAAGATATATTTGTTAAAAAATAATATCTAAAATATATATCTATTAAAGAATAATAATATCTAAAATAAATAATTAATTAAAGAAGAAAAATAATATCCAAATGATGTATTCATAAAAGAATAATATTATAGTATCTAAAATATATATGTATTAAAGAATAATAATAATATGTAAAATATATATTTATAAAACAATAATAATAATTATAATATGTAAAATATATATTTGTTAAAGAATATTAATAATAATAATATCTAAAAGCTAAATTTATTAACTTTTAATAATAATAATATCTAAAATATATATTTATTAAAAATTAATAATAATAATATCTGAAAGATATATTTATAAAATAATAATAACATCTACAACATATATTAATAAAAGAAGAAGAAGAATATCTAAAATATATCTTTGTAAAAAATAGTATTTATAAGAGACATTTATAAAATAAAAATAATATCAAAAATATATATTTATAAATAATAATAACATCTTAAAAGATATATTAATAAAATAATATCTAAAATATATATTTATAAAATAATATTTAAAATGTATTTTTATAAAATAATGTCTAAAATATATATTAAAAAATAATATCTAAAATAAATATTTATCTAAAATAATAATAATATCTAAAAGCTATATTTATAAAATCAAATATAAAATAAATATTTACTAAATATGAATATCTAAAATATATATTTATAAAATAATAGTATGTATAAGACAATTATGCAATAATAATATCAAAAAGATCAAATAAATATTTATAACATAATAATAATAATATCTAAAATATATATCTATTAAAGAATAATAATATCTAAAATAAATCATTGATTATAGAAGAAGAAAAATAATATCCAAATGATGTATTCATAAAAGAATAATAATATAGTATCTAAAATATATATGTATTAAAGAATAATAATAATATCTAAAATATATATTTATAAAACAATAATAATAATTATAATATGTAAAATATATATTTGTTAAAGAATATTAATAATAATAATAATATCTAAAAGCTAAATTGATTAACTTTTAATAATAATAATAATATCTAAAATATATATTTATTAAAAATTAATAATAATAATATCTGAAAGATATATTTATAAAATAATAATAACATCTACAACATATATTAATAAAAGAAGAAGAATATCTAAATATACATCTTTGTAAAAATAGTATTTATAAGAGACATTTATAAAATAAAAATAATATCAAAAATAAATATTTATGAATAATAATAACATCTTAAAAGATATATTAATAAAATGATATCTAAAATATATATTTATGAAATATTTAAAATATATTTTTATAAAATAATGTCTAAAATATATATATTAAAAAATAATAATATCTAAAATAATATTAATAATATCTAAAAGCTATATTTATAAAATCAAATCTAAAATAAATATTTACTAAATATTAATATCTAAAATATATATTTATAAAATAATAATATGTATAAGATATATATACAATAATAATATCAAAAAGATAAAATAAATATTTATAACATAATAATAATAATATCTAAAAGCTATATTTATAAAATAATAATAATAAGATGTAAAAGATTGTTTTCCAGGCCAAGGACTCCCAAATTTGTAGAAAGTAGACGACGCGGGTGCTAATAGCTAGCTGACAACGAGAGTGCTAATTGCTAGCTGACGAATGGAGTGCTGATGGCTAGCTGGCAACTAACGTGTTAATCGCTAGCTGGCAACTTGAACATGAATGACCAGCAGACAACCAGGGAGTTCATCGCTAGCTGGTAACTAGAGTGCTAATCGGTAGCAGACTCTCTGGAAAGTCAATGGGGCTGCATGAGTGCTGCCTGCGCAGGGGAGCTGTGGTTCATTGGCTCAAAGATCAATTCCTAAATAGCAAAGTAGTTTGTCACGTGGAGCCTTTCCTCTGCACGACAACAATGAACAAAGAACACAGACGGGAAGGGAGACTCCTGGACGTTATCACAAACACACACAATGACACACAAACACACACAATGACACACAAACACACACAATGACACACAAAGACACACAAAGACACGCAAAGACACGCAAAGACACACAAAGTCAGGCAAAGACACAATGACACACAAAAAGACACACAACGACACACAATGACACACAGAGTCACACAAAGACACGCAAAGACACACAATGACACACAAAAAGACACACAATGACACACAAAAAGACACAATAACACACAAAGACACACAATGACACACAAAGACACACAAAAACACACAATGACACACAAAGACAAACAAAGACACGCAATGACTCACAAAAAGACACACATGGACACACAAAGAAACACAAAGACACACATTGACACACAAAGACACGCAAAGACACACAAAGTCAGGCAAAGACACAATGACACACAAAAAGACACACAACGACACACAATGACACACAGAGTCACACAAAGACACGCAAAGACACACAATGACACACAAAAAGACACACAATGACACACAAAAAGACACACAATAACACACAAAGACACACAATGACACACAAAGGCACGCAAAGACACACAAAAACACACAATGACACACAAAGACAAACAAAGACACGCAATGACTCACAAAAAGACACACATGGACCCACAAAGAAACACAATGACACACAAAGACACGCAAAGACACACAAAAACACACAATGACACACAAAGACACGCAATGACTCACAAAAAGACACACAAGGACACACAAAGAAACACAATGACACACAATGACACACGAAGACACGCAAAGCCACACAATGACACACAAAAACACACAAAGACACACAATGACGCACAAAAAGACACACTGACACACAAAGACACGCAAAGACACACAAAGGCACACAATGACACACAAAGACACACAAAGACATGCAAAGACACACAAAGACACACAATGACACACAAAGACACGCAATGACACACAAAGTCACACAAAGACACACAAAGTCATGCAATGACATACAATGACACACAAAATGACACACAAAATGACACACAATGACACACAAAGACATGCAATGACACAATGACACACAAAGACAGGCAATGACACAAAGACACACACAAACACCCAAAGACACACAATGACACACAAAGACAGGCAATGATACATAAAGACACACAAAGACACGCAAAGACAGGCAATGACACACAAAGACACACAATGACACACAAAGACACGCAATGACACAGAGACACACAATGACACACAAAGACACGCAAAGACACATAAAGACACACAAAGACAGGCAATGACACATAAAGACACACAAAATGACACACAATGACACACAAAGACACGCAATGACACAAAGACACATAAAGACACACAAAGACACGCAATGACACACACGTATGTGCACACGCCCAATGAACACATTACATCATGGATGCTAGCATCATAGCACAGAAAGGGAACCACTGACTTTATCCTCTATACACACACACACACACACACACACACACACACACACACACACACACACACACACACACACACACACACACAATGAGAGGGAAGAGGTTGTGAACAATGGATACACAAAGTAAGCAACACAATAAGAAGTGCAGTGTGTCTAATATTGACTTAGTGTGGTCACTAAACTGTCTGGCAGTGCAAAAGAGCCACATGACTTCAAGTAACAGTAGAGAGTAAAAACAATATTCAACTATTATCATTATCATTATATATATATATATATATATATATATATATATATATATATATATATATATATATATATATATATATATATATGATTTATGACATCTAAAAACTTCCAAAGTTTACAAATAAGGAGATATGATCAAAACATCAACATGGAGATGAGAGTTAATGAGAAGGAACCACAGATCCCTTGCCCATCAACAACAATGCTAATCAATCAGACTTTGTGAGAGACAACATTGATTACTTTGGGAAAAATTACCATCCAGGACTTTGTATTTTTGAGCCCGAATACAAAGAGGACGAGACATAAGTTTTAGAAGCCGAGTGCTAAACGGATGCAGCTTTATTATGACACAATAGCGCTAGCAGCTTTGCTAGGTGCTAATCATACAAAGTAACCATAATAAAAGAAACCCTTACCGTAATAGGTGAGCGATGCATGAATTATAATCTAGAATTGACTTTTAGCAAGTTTGAGACCAAGCAGAAGCAACCGAGTGTGTCAACCGTAGCAGCGTAAGCTAGCATTAGCTCACTGCTATCAATAGTCCGTCTGCGTTAGCACTTCTAATAACAATATCACTCCGGCCGAGAAGTTATATTTATTTACAGTAAAAGTTATTTAAAGATTAATACTATATGTCAGTAAACATTTACAGTAAAAGTTATTAAACATGAATATTATGTCAGTAAACATTTACAGTAAAAGTTATTAAACATGAATATTATATGTCAGTAAATATGTACAATAAAATTTATTGAACATGAATATTATGTCAGTAAACATTTACAGTAAAATTTATTGAACATGAATATTACGTCAGTAAACATTTACAGTAAAAGTTATTTATTATGTCAGTAAACATTTACAGTAAAAGTTATTAAACATGGATACTATATGTCAGTAAACATTTACAGTAAAAGTTATTAAACATGAATATTATATGTCAGTAAACATTTACAGTAAAAGTTATTAAACATGAATATTATGTCAGTAAACATTTACCGTAAAAGTTATTAAACATGAATATTATATGTCAGTAAACATTTAAAGTAAAAGTTATTAAACATGAATATTATATGTCATTAAATATTTACAGTAAAAGTTATTAAACATGAATATTATATGTCAGTAAACATTTACAGTAAAAGTTATTAAACATTCATATTTTTTTGTCAGTAAACATTTACAGTAACATTTATTAAACAAGAATATTATGTCATTAAACATTTACAGTAAAAGTTATTAAATATTAATATATGTCAGTAAACATTTACAGTAAAAGTTATTAAACATGAATATTATATGTCAGTAAACATTTACAGTAGAAGTTATTAAACATGAATATTATGTCAGTAAACATTTACAGTAAAAGGTATTAAACATGAATATTATATGTCAGTAAACATTTACAGTAAAAGGTATTAAACATGAATATTATATGTCATTAAATATTTACAGTTAAAGTTATTAAACATTCATATTTTTTTGTCAGTAAACATTTACAGTAACATTTATTAAACAAGAATATTATGTCATTTAACATTTACAGTAAAAGTTATTAAATATTAATATATGTCAGTAAACATTTACAGTAAAAGTTATTAAACATGAATATTATATGTCAGTAAACATTTACAGTAAAAGTTATTAAACATGAATATTATGTCAGTAAACATTTACCATAAAAGTTATTAAACATGAATATTATATGTCAGTAAACATTTACAGTAAAAGTTATTAAACATGAATATTATATGTCAGTAAACATTTACAGTAAAAGTTATTAAACATTCATATTTTTTTGTCAGTAAACATTTACAGTAACATTTATTAAACAAGAATATTATGTCATTAAACATTTACAGTCAAAGTTATTAAATATTAATATATGTCAGTAAACATTTACAGTAAAAGTTATTAAACATGAATATGATATGTCAGTAAACATTTACAGTAAAAGTTATTAAACATGAATATTATATGTCAGTAAATATGTACAGTAAAATTTATTGAACATGAATATTATATGTCAGTAAACATTTACAGTAAAATGTATTGAACATGAAAATTATGTCATTAAACATTTACAGTAAGTTATTAAACATGAATATTATATGTCAGTAAACATTTACCGTAAAAGTTATTAAACATGAATATTATATGTCAGTAAACATTTACAGTAAAAGTTATTAAACATGAATATTATGTCAGTAAACATTTACAGTAAAAGTTATTAAACATTCATATTTTTTTGTTAGTAAACATTTACAGTAACATTTATTAAACAGGAATATTATGTCAGTAAACATTTACCGTAAAAGTTATTAAACATGAATATTATATGTCAGTAAACATTTACAGTAAAAGTTATTAAACATTCATATTTTTTGTCAGTAAACATTTACAGTAATATTTATTAAACAAGAATATTATGTCATTAAACATTTACAGTAAAAGTTATTAAATATTAATATAGGTCAGTAAACATTTACAGTAATAGTTATTAAACATGAATATTATATGTCAGTAAACATTTACAGTAAAAGTTATTAAACATGAATATTATATGTCATTAAATATTTACAGTAAAAGTTATTAAACATGAATATTATATGTCAGTAAACATTTACAGTAAAAGTTATTAAACATTCATATTTTTTGTCAGTAAACATTTACAGTAACATTTATTAAACAATAATATTATGTCATTAAACATTCACAGTAAAAGTTATTAAATATTAATATATGTCAGTAAACATTTACAGTAAAAGTTATTAAACATGAATATTATATGTCAGTAAACATTTACAGTAAAAGTTATTAAACATGAATATTATGTCAGTAAACATTTACAGTAAAAGTTATTAAACATGAATATTATGTCAGTAAACATTTACAGTAAAAGTTATTAACTATTATATGTCAGTAAAACTTTACAGTAAAATGTATTAAACATGAATATTATATATCAGTAAACATTTACAGTAAAAGTTATTAAACATGAATATTATATGTCAGTAAACATTTACAGTAAAAGTTATTAAACATTCATATTTTTTTGTCAGTAAACATTTACAGTAACATTTATTAAACAAGAATATTATGTCATTAAACATTTACAGTAAAAGTTATTAAATATTAATATATGTCAGTAAACATTTACAGTAAAAGTTATTAAACATGAATATTATATGTCCGTAAACATTTACAGTAAAAGTTATTAAACATGAATATTATATGTCAGTAAACATTTACAGTAAAAGTTATTAAACATGAATATTATGTCAGTAAACATTTACAGTAAAAGTTATTAAACATGAATATTATATGTCAGTAAATATGTACAGTAAAATGTATTGAACATGAATATTACGTCAGTAAACATTTACAGTAAAAGTTATTAAACATGAATATTATATGTCAGTAAACATTTACAGTAAAAGTTATTAAACATGAATATTATGTCAGTAAACATTTACAGTAAAAGTTATTAAACATGAATATGTTTTTGTTAGTAAACATTTACAGTAACATTTATTAAACAGGAATATTATATGTCATTAAACATTTACAGTAAAAGTTATTAAACATGAATATTATATGTCAGTAAACATTTACAGTAAAAGTTATTAAACATGATTATATGTCAGTAAACATTTACAGTAAGTTATTAAACATGAATATTATATGTCAGTAAACATTTACAGTAAAAGTTATTAAACATGAATATTATATGTCAGTAAACATTTACAGTAAAAGTTATTAACTATTATATGTCAGTAAAACTTTACAGTAAAATGTATTAAACATGAATATTATATATCAGTAAACATTTACAGTAAAAGTTATTAAGCATGAATATTATATGTCAGTAAACATTTACAAAGTGGACCAACTTGTCCACAACCTTCTACTATCCAGGTGAGATTTATCATCTAGAATGAACTTTCACCAACTCAGAGGCCATGCAGCAGCTCAATATGTCAATATAGCAGCATAAGCTAGTTAGCTCTGTAAAAGTAGTCCCTCTACATTAGCACTTCTAATAACAATATTACTAATACTTGTTAATATTCAGGTCACGACATGTAAAATGA
>NC_084569.2:39892458-39899958 GCF_033978685.3 Nerophis lumbriciformis | reverse complement strand
CTTGTGTCATAGATCAGCGTAAAAGTGTGCATGAGCGTCCATGTTGTGTCATTATATCAATATTAAAGTGTGCATGAGCATCCATCTTGTGTCATAGATCAGTGTTAAAGTGTGCATGAGCGTTCATCTTGTGTCATTAGATCAGTGTTAAAGTGTGAATGAGCGTCCATCTTGTGTCATAGATCAGTGGGTTTTTTTTTCTCCAACTTTTTTTATTGGCATTTTCAAATAGACAGAAAAAAAGTGCAAGACAAAACAGTACAATTTTAAAGTCAGTAAATGATTCACACCCTTTCCCTTAAAACCCAAACCACCCACCCACCCTCCCACCCCACTCAGGTCCCACTAACGAGGGACAAATGGCACAATTATGTAACAAGTAAGACGACAAAGACAGACACATTCTCACACACAAACACACACATACGAGGCCAGAGACAGACAGATAGGCCAGAGACAGACAGATATAGATCAGTGTTTTAAAGTGTGCATGAGCGTCCATCTTGTGTCATTAGATCAGTGTTAAAGTGTGCATGAGCGTCCATCTTGTGTCATTATAACAGTGTTAAAGACTTTAACACTGATATAATGACACAAGATGGACGCTCATGCACACTTTAACGCTGATCTAATGACACAAGATGGACGCTCATGCACACTTTAAAACACTGATCTAATGACACAAGATGGACGCTCATGCACACTTTAAAACACTGATATAATGACACAAGATGGACTTTAAGTTAAAGTGTGCATGTGTGTCCATCTTGTGTCATTAGATCAGTGTTAAAGTGTGCATGAGCGTCCATCTTGTGTCATTAGATCAGTGTTAAAGTGTGCATGAGCGTCCATCTTGTGTCATAGATCAGTGTTTTAAACTGTGCATGAGCATCCATCTTGTGTCATTAGATCAGTGTTAAAGTGTGCATGAGCATCCATCTTGTGTCATTAGATCAGTGTTAAAGTGTGCATGAGCGTCCATCTTGTGTCATAGATCAGTGTTTTAAAGTGTGCATGAGCATCCATCTTGTGTCATTAGATCAGTGTTAAAGTGTGCATGAGCGTCCATCTTGTGTCATTATAACAATGTTAAAGTGTGCATGAGCGTCCATCTTGTGTCATTAGATCAGTGTTAAAGTGTGCATGAGCGTCCATCTTGTGTCATTATATCAGTGTTAAAGTGTGCATGAGCATCCATCTTGTGTCATAGATCAGCGTTAAAGTGTGCATGAGCGGCCATCTTGTGTCACTAAACAGTGTTAAAGTGTGCATGAGCGGCCATCTTGTGTCATAGATCAGTGTTAAAGTGTGCATGAGCGGCCATCTTGTGTCATTAGATCAGTGTTAAAGTGTGCATGAGCGGCCATCTTGTGTCATTAGATCAGTGTTAAAGTGTGCATGAGCGGCCATCTTGTGTCATTAGATCAGTGTTAAAGTGTGCATGAGCGTCCATCTTGTGTCATAGATCAGCGTAAAAGTTTGCATGAGCGTCCATCTTGTGTCATTAGATCAGTGTTTTAAAGTGTGCATGAGCGTCCATCTTGTGTCATTAGATCAGTGTTAAAGTGTGCATGAGCGTCCATCTTGTGTCATAGATCAGTGTTTTAAAGTGTGCATGAGCGTCCATCTTGTGTCATTATAACAGTGTTAAAGAGTTTAACACTGATATAATGACACAAGATGGACTTTAAGTTAAAGTGTGCATGAGCGTCCATCTTGTGTCATTAGATCAGCATTAAAGTGTGCATGAGCGTCCATCTTGTGTCATAGATCAGCGTAAAAGTTTGCATGAGCGTTCATCTTGTGTCATTAGATCAGTGTTTTAAAGTGTGCATGAGCGTCCATCTTGTGTCATTAGATCAGTGTTAAAGTGTGCATGAGCGTCCATCTTGTGTCATAGATCAGTGTTTTAAAGTGTGCATGAGCGTCCATCTTGTGTCATTATAACAGTGTTAAAGAGTTTAACACTGATATAATGACACAAGATGGACTTTAAGTTAAAGTGTGCATGAGCGTCCATCTTGTGTCATAGATCAGTGTTAAAGTGTGCATGAGCGTCCATCTTGTGTCATTAGATCAGCATTAAAGTGTGCATGAGCGTCCATCTTGTGTCATTATAACAGTGTTAAAGAGTTTAACACTGATATAATGACACAAGATGGACTTTAAGTTAAAGTGTGCATGAGCGTCCATCTTGTGTCATAGATCAGTGTTAAAGTGTGCATGAGCGTCCATCTTGTGTCATTAGATCAGCATTAAAGTGTGCATGAGCGTCCATCTTGTGTCATTAGATCAGCGTTAAAGTGTGCATGAGCGTCCATCTCGTGTCATAGATCAGTGTTTTAAAGTGTGCATGAGCGTCCATCTTGTGTCATAGATCAGTGTTAAAGTGTGCATGAGCGTCCATCTTGTGTCATAGATCAGTGTTTTAAAGTGTGCATGAGCGTCCATCTTGTGTCATTATATCAATATTAAAGTGTGCATGAGCGTCCATCTTGTGTCATAGATCAGTGTTTTAAAGTGTGCATGAGCGTCCATCTTGTGTCATTATATAAGTGTTAAAGTGTGCATGAGCATCCATCTTGTGTCATAGATCAGCGTAAAAGTGTGCATGAGTGTCCATCTTGTGTCATTAGATCAGTGTTTTAAAGTGTGCATGAGCGTCCATCTTGTGTCATTATATCAGTGTTAAAGTGTGCATGAGACGCCATCTTGTGTCATTAGATCAGCGTTAAAAAGTGCATGAGCGTCCAACTTGTGTCATTATATCAGTGTTAAAGTGTGCATGAGCGTCCATCTTGTGTCATAAAATCAGTGTTTTAAAGTGTGCATGAGCAGCCATCTTGTGTCATTAGATCAGTGTTAAAGTGTGCATGAGCGTCCATCTTGTGTCATAAAATCAGTGTTTTAAA
This sequence comes from Nerophis lumbriciformis, assembly GCF_033978685.3. Lineage (NCBI taxonomy): Eukaryota > Metazoa > Chordata > Actinopteri > Syngnathiformes > Syngnathidae > Nerophis > Nerophis lumbriciformis. The sequence continues at coordinate 39,897,046 of NC_084569.2, read as the reverse complement.
GTGTGCATGAGCAGCCATCTTGTGTCATTAGATCAGTGTTAAATTGTGCATGAGCGTCCATCTTGTGTCATTATAGCAATGTTAAAGTGTGCATGAGCGTCCATCTTGTGTCATAGATCAGTGTTAAAGTGTGCATGAGCGTCCATCTTGTGTCATTATATTAGTGTTAAAGTGTGCATGAGCGTCCATCTTGTGTCATTATAGCAATGTTAAAGTGTGCATGAGCGTCCATCTTGTGTCATAGATCAGTGTTAAAGTGTGCATGAGCGTCCATCTTGTGTCATAGATCAGTGTTTTAAAGTGTGCATGAGCGTCCATCTTGTGTCATAGATCAGCGTAAAAGTGTGCATGAGCGTCCATCTTGTGTCATAGATCAGTGTTAAAGTGTGCATGAGCGTCCATCTTGTGTCATTAGATCAGCGTGAAAGTGTGCATGAGCGTCCATCTTGTGTCATAGATCAGTGTTAAAGTGTGCATGAGCGTCCATCTTGTGTCATTATATCAGTGTTAAAGTGTGCATGAGCGTCCATCTTGTGTCATTAGATCAGTGTTTTAAAGTGTGCATGAGCGTCCATCTTGTGTCATAAAATCAGTGTTTTAAAGTGTGCATGAGCAGCCATCTTGTGTCATTAGATCAGTGTTAAAGTGTGCATGAGCGTCCATCTTGTGTCATAAAATCAGTGTTTTAAAGTGTGCATGAGCAGCCATCTTGTGTCATTAGATCAGTGTTAAATTGTGCATGAGCGTCCATCTTGTGTCATTATAGCAATGTTAAAGTGTGCATGAGCGTCCATCTTGTGTCATAGATCAGTGTTAAAGTGTGCATGAGCGTCCATCTTGTGTCATTATATTAGTGTTAAAGTGTGCATGAGCGTCCATCTTGTGTCATTATAGCAATGTTAAAGTGTGCATGAGCGTCCATCTTGTGTCATAGATCAGTGTTAAAGTGTGCATGAGCGTCCATCTTGTGTCATAGATCAGTGTTTTAAAGTGTGCATGAGCGTCCATCTTGTGTCATAGATCAGCGTAAAAGTGTGCATGAGCGTCCATCTTGTGTCATAGATCAGTGTTAAAGTGTGCATGAGCGTCCATCTTGTGTCATTAGATCAACGTGAAAGTGTGCATGAGCGTCCATCTTGTGTCATAGATCAGTGTTAAAGTGTGCATGAGCGTCCATCTTGTGTCATTATATCAGTGTTAAAGTGTGCATGAGCGTCCATCTTGTGTCAAAGATCAGTGTTAAAGTGTGCATGAGCGTCCATCTTGTGTCATATATCAGTGTTAAAGTGTGCATGAGCATCCATCTTGTGTCATATATCAGTGTTAAAGTGTGCATGAGCATCCATCTTGTGTCATAGATCAGTATTAAAGTGTGCATGAGCGTCCATTTTGTGTCATATATCAGTGTTTTAAAGTGTGCATGAGCGTCCATCTTGTGTCATTATATCAGTGTTAAAGTGTGCATGAGCGTCCATCTTGTGTCATTATATCAGTGTTAAAGTGTGCATGAACGGCCATCTTGTGTCAAGATAGCGTCTCATGACAGCCTGGGGTGTCAACAACACAGATGCAGACTGGGACATAGTAGACCCCGACCCTCCTCCTCTAGTGCTTTTTAATCAAGCCTGATGCTGAGTTCACAGCCTCTCTCACGCACACGCACGCACGCACGCACACACACACGCACGCACACACACACACAGCGTGGGAAGAAGACAAGGAGGAGCAGACCCAGCAACAAGTGGCCACTGTGGAGGGAGAATGCTGCCTTACAAACACAGATTAAAGTCTTTTAGGAGGATTTACTTGCCGTAAATGAAGTGGACATGAAGTGCGTCCTGCTGGAGAGGTTTCAACAACGACCCTATTCTCCACACTATGGAGCGCACCTGTGTATAAGCCACACCCACTACATTTTTAAAGAATGAAACCATTTTCCGTATGGTAGCCGCACCGGACTACAAGCCGCAGGTATATACGTTGTGAAATGAGTTAGTTGTAAATGTTTATTTACTTATTAATTCTTTCCAAACGGTGTCTGTAACAGGGCAGTAAAACGGCCGATCAAACAAAACAGAAGTCAAGGTCATAGACCCACTAGCTGCGCAAGCTGGCTCTCCAATCAGATAAACAGACTCAATAACTCCACGGTGACGTTTTGTGGAATTTACTGTAAGTTAATAATACTAACACAGACACTCGTAAACGTGTTAGCATATTAGCTAATGCTAACGACGCTGGCTTGATTACATTGCGATAGCACGTACAAATGTGCATGAAAACACTCCTACAGACATCACACATGGGACACTTTAGTAAGTAAGAATTGTTGTAGTTATATTGTAAAACTTGCAAACGTTGCTTGGAGTGATGAACGAAGAACACTTTTGAGCAGAAACGCCATGGACGGTTTTACTTCCGGTTCAAGGCAAACAGGAAGTACATTTTTAACTCGCAGCATCTGCAGCGAGCAAACGAAAAGATGGGCGCCACAAACAGTAACAAAACTTTTCAGTCCATAAATTAGCCACATAGTTTTTATAAGCCGCACGGTTCAAAGCGTAGGAAAACGGACGCTTTCACTTCCAGCTCAAGGCAAACAGGAAGTACATTTTTACCTCGTAGCATCTGCAGTGAGCAAACCAAAATATGGTGCCGCAAACAACAACAAAACTTTGCAGTCCATAAATTAATCGCACAGTTTTATAAGCCGCAGGGTGCAAAGCGTAGGAAAATGGAAGATTTTACTTCCGGTTCAAGGCAAACAAGAGGTACATTTTTAACGCGCAGCATCTGGAGCGAGCAAACAAAACGACGGCGCCACAAACAATCACAAAACTTTTCAGTCCATAAATTAGCCGCACGGTTTTATAAGCCGCACGGTTCAACGAGTAGGAAAACGGACGCTTTTACTTCCAGCTCAAGGCAAACAGGAAATACATTTTTACCTCGTAGCATCTGCAGTGAGCAAACCTATATATGGTGCCGCAAACAACAACAAAACTTTGCAGTCCATAAATTAGCCGCACGGTTTTATAAGTCGCAGGGTTCAAAGCGTAGGAAAATGGACGCTTTTAGTTCCGGTTCAAGGCAAATAAGAAGTACATTTTTAACTTGCAGCATCTGCAGTGAGCAAGCCAAACGACAATGCTGCAAACTACAACAAAACTTTGCAGTCCATAAATTAGCCGCACAGTTTTATAAGCCGCAGGGTTCAAAGCGTAGGAAAATGGACGATTATACTTCCGGTTCAAGGCAAACAAGAAGTACATTTTTAACTCGCAGCATCTGGAGCGAGCAAACAAAAAGACGGCGCCACAAACAATAACAAAACTTTTCAGTCCATAAATTAGCCGCACGGTTTTATAAGTCGCAGGGTTCAAAGCGTAGGAAAATGGACGCTTTTACTTCCGGTTCAAGGCAAACAAGAAGTACATTTTTAACTCGCAGCATCCGGAGTGAGCAAACCAAAAGATGGTGCCGCAAACAACAACAAAACTTTTCAGTCCATAAATTAGCCGCATGGTTTTATAAGTCGCAGGGTTCAAAGCGTAGGAAAATGGACGCTTTTACTTCCGGTTTAAGGCAAACAAGAAGTACCTTTTTAACTTGCAGCATCTGCAGTGAGCAAGCCAGACGACAATGCCGCAAACTACAACAAAACTTTTCAGTCTATAAATTAGCCGCACTGTTTTTTAAGCCGCAGGGTTCAAAGCGTAGGAAAATGGACGCTTTTACTTCTCGTTCAAGGCAAACAAGAAGTACATTTTTAACTCGCAAAATCTGGAGTGAGCACACAAAAAGACGGCGCCACAAACAACAACAAAACTTTTCAGTCCATAAATTAGCCGCACGGTTTTGTGTTGGCCCTGCGATGAGGTGGCGACTTGTCCAGGGCGTACCCCGCCTTCCGCCCGATTGTAGCTGAGATAGGCTCCAGCGCCCCCCGTGACCCCAAAAGGGAATAAGCGGTAGAAAATGGATGGATGGATGGTTTTAAATGTCACAGGGTTCAAAGCGTAGGAAAATGGACTGTTTTACTTCCAGTTCAAAGCAAACAGGAAGTACATTTTTAACCCGCAGCACCTGCAGTGACCAAACCAAACGACGGCGCCACAAAAAATAAAAAAAACTTTTCAGTCAGTAAATTAGCCGCACGGTTTTATAAGCCACAGGGTACAAAGCGTAGGAAAAAGGACAGTTTTACTTCCGGTTCAAGGCAAACAGGAAATAAATTTTTAACTCGCAGCATCTGAAGAGAGCAAACAAAAAGATGGCGCCACAAACAATAACAAAACATTTCAGTCCATAAATTAGCCGCACGGTTTCATAAGCCGCAGGGTTCGAAGCGACATGCCGCCGTTGCGACTTCATCAAAGGAGTGTTACTTTGCGAGACGTCGCGCCGGCTGGCAGGAAGTCGACGGCGGTTTCTGTTGTCATGGCGACCGTTTGTCCCCGCCTCTCACCCACGGCAAATGTCCCGCCAGCAGCATGCGGGCGTTAGTGTCACACAGAGGAGCTTTTCTTCACGTCGCTCTCAGCATTTAATCTCATTTGGAGGGCTTGGGCTCTTAAATGTCACCTGA
>NC_084569.2:39844958-39889958 GCF_033978685.3 Nerophis lumbriciformis | reverse complement strand
TTGCAATATTACAGAAACAGAAAGAAGATGAGAAATTGTTCCCAATTTTATAAGAAAAAAATAAAGTTAAAGTTCCACTGAGAGTCACACGCACACACTAAGTGTGGTGGAATTATTCTCTGCATTTGACCCATCCCCTGGGAGGTGAGGGGAGCAGTGAGCAGCAGCAGTGGCCGCGCTCAGGAATCATTTTGGTGATTTAACCCCCGATTCCAACCCTTGATGCTGAGTGCCAAGCAGGGAGGTAACGGCTCCCATTTTTATAGTCTTTGGTATGACTCGAAAAAAGTCGACACATTGTGAGAAAAAGACTGCTTTTTTAATTTTTTTTTTCTGTTTGTAATTAGTTTTTAATCTTCATTATTTACTTCAAACTATTACATATTTATTTTATATTTTATTAATCACAAACATATTACATATGTTGGCCAGAGGGGGCGCACTCATATGGAAAGTACTTTTACTTGTTGATGTCTCGAGAAGGGGAGAAATACGAGAACACACACACACACACACACACACACACACACACACACACACACACACACACACACACACACACACACGCACACACACACACACACACGTAGGTCACAACATTAGGTACACTTGCACCCTATCGCCACAAGGCAAACACTGCTTGACAAATCCCATTCATGTGATTACGTTAAAAAAAAACCCATAGGGCTCAGAGTGTAACCATGGAAACCTGTGTGTGAGAATATTTTTGTGGAACTATGAGAGCCGTTTACAATATTTTATGTCGCAAAATGGTGGATAAATGACAAGATGTTTGTTTTTATCAGCAATATGAACATTTCAATATGATCACAATTGTCATTATTGTTGAATGTGCTCAAAAAGTAGGAATAATAACTAAATAACTCAAATAAATAGACGGGCTGTTAGAAAAGCCACTATTTGGCATGTTTTTATCGCTTTAAATATCGGTTCGTACTGTACTTTAAGGCTTATTTCAATGACAAGCGCGAAACAAATCAAATCTATTAGCACTGGCGAGAGCGTTGCGGCGTCCTACTCTGTTCAGCGGTCCTCGAACGCACCGTGAAATCATCTATTACTCACTCTGTGATAAGAGAGTCACATGTTTGTATAAGACTAGATCAGGGTGTGTTGTTTCTACACGTTAATGTCTCTTGTTTTCAAGTAGGGTTGTCTCGATACCAAAATGTATTTCGAAGCTTTATTAAATAAAGGGGACCACAAAAAAATGTCATTATTATCTTTATTTGAACAAAAAATGTTAGTGTACATGAAACATATGTTTATTATTGTCATTTAGTCCTTAAATAAAATAGACAACTTGTCTTTTAGTAGTAAGTAAACAAACAAAGACTCCTAATTAGTCTGCAGTAACATATTGTGTCATTTATACACCTATTATTTTGTACACATTAAGAGGGACAAACTGTAAAAAAATGATTATTAATCTACTTGTTCATTTACTGTTAATATCTGCTTATTTTCTGTTTTAACATGTTCTATCTACACTTCTGTTAAAATGTAATAATCACTTATTCTTCTCTTCTTTGATACTTGACATTAGTTGTGGATGATACCACACATTTAGGCATGGATCCGATACCAAGTAGTTACAGGATCATACATTGGTCATATTCACAGTCCTCATGTGTCCAGGGACGTATTTACTGATTTTATAAACATAACATACATTTTTTAAAAAGGAAAAATGCTAAAAAATATAGATGTAATCATAGTAGTATCGACTAGATATCATTACAGTGGATGTCAGGTGTAGATCCACCCATGGCATTTGTTTACATTGTGACGGTGGTGAGCTATTGTATCCTCCTACGGTGTGTAGTGAAGCATGTTTAGCTATTCCTCGTCCTCCAGTGATAATACTACTTGTAAGAAACTTACTTTATTTGTCGCCATGGAGACAAGAATTAGTGATTTAGAAGTAGCTAAAACACTGTCTTAAAGCAGCTCTTCCTGAGGGTGTTTCAGTGTTATAACTTCACCTTTATCTTGACTTTTTACACCAAAATGCGTCCGTTCTCCCTTTTCTGTCTACACTAAGGCTGAAACGACGCGTCGACGTAGTCGACGTCATCGGTTACGTAAATACGTCGACGCCATTTTTGTGCGTCGGCGCGTCGCATATTTACGTCACACTACTGTCATGGCGGAGCGCAAAGCAGACGATGCGAGCGAGGGGAAAAAAGCACGCCAAAAGTCGTCAAAAGTGTGGGAGTATTTCAATAAACGGCCTAATAATGTTGTTGTATGCACACTGTGTCGAGCGGAAATGGCCTATCATAGCAGCACAACGGCTATGAACGAACATTTGAAAAGAAAACCCCCGACAGCGTTCTTGCCATCACCATCAACAAGTCAATCGTCCGCGTGCGTATACGTTGTCATCATTACACAAAAACATAAATGTGTCATTTGTATCTGCGTTGTAAATTCATAAACTAAAGCACCGTTTGCTCTGAGAGGCGCGTTTGGCCTGCCTGTTCAGTGTTTACAAAGACGCGCTCCTCTTTAACGCTGTGGAGAGGCGGCGGCGGCGAGCGAGCGGCGAGGCGGGGCGGGGCGCGCCGGGAGCGACGCCGCAAGAGACAGGGGACGACGAGCGAGCGAGGAAGAGGAGCTGAAAAGCGAGGAAAGAAAGAGAAAAGAGTTGGAAGAGAAAAGACTTTGTGTAAAATTAAAAGATTGTAAACCTGGCAAAGCCGTCTGGCGTTCAGTCTGTCGGTCCTGAAAGAACCCCACGGCACAAGACGTGTCACAAACGCTAACGTTAATTAGTTGTGCAAATACCTTTTACAACATTAACAGTTACATATACTATGTACAAACCAACAATTAACTTTCACTTTAATCATACTATCATTGTTGTGTTATTAAGCAAAATAAGCAATACTTTTACTTTTGTTGAAATGTTTACACTGTACACTTTTTTGTATTGGATGTTTAGCTTTATTTTTGCACATTTTAGCAAATAAGCAATACTTTTACTTTTGTTGAAATGTTTACACTTGTTACAGAATATTTCCGTTTTGCACTTTTTTGTATTGGATGTTTATCTTTATTTTTGCACATTTTAAAGCAAAATAAGCAATACTTTTACTTTTGAAATGCTTATACTATTCCAGAATATTAAGATTTGCACTGGATGTTTACTTTTATATTTGCACATTAAAAAGCAAATAAGCTACTTTTAATTTTGTTAAATGTTAACAGTTTTAAATGTTTACATTGTTACAGAATATTTTGTCATGTTGTTGTCAATGTTGACTGAGTGGCCATACTTTTTTTTTTGTAAATAAAAGCCATGCCTTTTGAAAAAAATGGCCTACATTTATTTTTTCCTCTTCATTTTAAATAAAAAAAAATAATCGGTAAAAGGAAAAATAATCTATAGATTAATCGAAAAAATAATCTATAGATTAACCGATTAATCGAAAAAATAATCGATAGATTAATCGATAGAAAAATAATCGTTAGCTGCAGCCCTAGTCTACACACTGTGTCTGCTTGTAAGTACTCTGTGTGTGTGCGCTGCCCAACATGCTCCTCTGCTCGTAAAACCAACAATGTCACCACATGAGGACGACGTGCAGTCATGCCCGTTAAAAAAAATAAATATAGCAAAGCGGTACTTTTCAAACAGAGTATAGTACCATTTTTGATTGTTTAGTACCGCGTTGGTACACTAGTACTGGTACACCGTACAACCCTAGTGCACATTGAACCTACACGCTGGGCTCTCTTGGCACAGAGTGATCCTTGGAGGTGTTTTTTACGGGGCGTTCGAAGACCTCTGATTAGAGTAGGACGTCAGGCACTTTTCATTTGAATACATCCTCAAGTGTTACACAACTAACCCACAATAAAAACAAAACTACTAAAAGAGTCAGTGAAGCATAAAAAAACACAAAACATGCACAATTTTGGCTTTTCTTACAGCTATCTTGTTTTTATGTATTTATTTATATAAAGATTGTGTGTGAATGAGTACTTTTGGAGCACAGTTAGCAACAGTGCGCTAACAATGCTAACCGTGATCATTTTGGTCACAACAAGCGTGATATGTGGTCACATGACACTAGCCCATTCCTGCTCCATCACTACATTATAGTATGATGGAACACTTTCACCATCTTGGTCCTGTTTTGCTTCCATCATTTATACATTTACGTACATTTTAAGCAAAAATGTACCTTTTGCTTTCCCATGTTGTTTTTTTGAAGTGGTCTTCAAATGATTGTTGTCTACATGTAAACACTTCCTGGTGGTCTACATAACGTGCCGTAGTGGTCCAAATGTTGCGTGGATGACGCTATCTAAACCCTGGCTTGTTGTGGGCGGGACTTATTCACATGCCTCCACTTCGACAGCGTCTACTTTGTCACGAGTAGGCACTATACGCTACTTTTGTGTGAGAAACGGCAACAGTGGAGAATGCATGTGCACGTACGAGTCAGTCTGCCCCGACGACATGCTGATGTAGAAAAAGAAGGAACTTATTGACTACGGTGGCGGACTTGTGCAAAAGCATTTTGGAAACATTTCTGGCATGTATGAAGATGTTTGCTGACGTCACAAGTTGGGCAAATTTAACGGCTTGTTTGGAAGAAGTATGAAGGAATTAAGGCAAGATTGTTTTATAAATATCATGCCTTCAAGCTTTGAGTTGACATTTTTGGGGCTTTATGGTGGTACTTGATGAATACTTAGGTCTACTACACTACTGTATTTTAATGCTGTCATTATGGTGGTACTTAATGAATACTTAGGTCTACTACACTACTGTATTTTAATGTTGTAATTATGGTGGTACTTAATGAATACTTAGTCCTACTAAACTACTGTATTTTAATGTTGTCATTATGGTGGTACTTAATGAATACTTAGGTGTACTACACTACTGTATTTTAATGTTGTCATTATGGTGGTACTTAATGAATACTTAGGTCTACTACACTACTATATTTAATGTTGTCATTATGGTGGTACTTGATAAAAACATGGTCTACTACACTACTGTTTTTTAATGTTGTCATTATGGTGGTACTTGATGAATACTTAGGTCTACTACACTACTGTATTTAATGTTGTTATTATGGTGGTAGTTGATGAATACTTAGGTCTACTACACTACTGTATTTAATGTTGTTATTATGGTGGTAGTTGATGAATACTTAGGTCTACTACACTACTGTATTTTAATGTTGTCATTATGGTGGTACCTAATGAATACTTAGGTCTACTACACTACTGTATTTTAATGTCATTATGTTGGTACTTAATGAATACTTAGGTCTTCTACACTAATGTATTTTAATGTTGTCATTATGGTGGTACTTGATAAAAACATGGTCTACTACACTACTGTATTTAATGTTGTCATTATGGTGGTACTTGATGAATACTTAGGTCTACTACACTACTGTATTTTAATGTCATTATGGTGGTACTTAATGAATACTTAGGTCTACTACACTACCGTATTATAATGTTGTCGTGCTCCAAATAAACTTCAACCAACCAAACACACAACAACAGGAAAGAAAAGTAGGTTTGGAATCAAATGTCTCCTTTAAGGAAAACATACTTTAAATTAAATTGAAGTTTGATTAAAAAAAGTATGAAAATCGTAAAAAAGTGTAAAAAAAAAATAAAAAAAATAATTTAGCAGCAGCCATGGATAAATGTCAATCAATAGTTTGTTTTTGTGAAAAGTCAAGAAAGGAGGTGAAAATGGGTAAATATGATCTCACCTTGAGTGAATTGACGCTCAGCTTCCTCTCGGCGTCCCCGTGAATCCCTCCGTTGCTGTCCGGCACCGGCGTGCTGTGCCCGGACCCTCCGGCTCGCTCCTCCGCCTGGACCTCCGCGTCGCGCCGCTCCTCGCCGTCGTCCGTCCCGTCGACCTCCTTCTCCCGCGGCCGCTCTTCCTCCGCGTCGTCCTCCTCGTAGCGGAGCGGGAAGGGCAGCCCGTCGTCCACGTACTCCTTCAGACACTTGACGTTGTGCTTCCTCAGCAGCGTCTCGGTGTCCGGGTCCACCACCACCAGCTCCAGGCGGCCAGAGGCGGCTCGTATCCGGCTGACGACCTGCTGGTGGCTTTCATTCTCCACGTCGTCCCCGTTGACGAACACCAGCCGGTCCCCGGCGAGGAGCCCCGACACCTCCGCCGGGCTGTCGGGCTCCACCAGCCGGATGAACTGGCCGGTCTTCCCCTTCTCGCCGTGGAGGTGGAAGCCGTAGCCGTTGTCGCCCTTCTCCAGCGCGCAGAGCCGGGGCCGCAGGGACTGACTTTTACTCGGCATGCTTCTTCGCCGCCGCGCCGCTAAACCTGTTGCTCGTTTGCCGTGGAAAAGGGACGAGGAGAGAGCGAAGACCCGCGGGCTGCTTTGTGAGAAAGTGCGGCTTCCTTCCGACAAATACTCCCTTCCGGGCGTGACGGGTTCAAAGTCCGAACGGGGCGGTGGTGACCTGCATGCGCATCGGAGCGAAGGTCCCCGGTCCTCGGCGGACTCTGCTGGAAGCTGCTGGAACGTCCCGTCAGGAAGAGGGAGGTGCGTTCAAGGACCGGCCCAGCTGAGTGGCCGAGAAGCTTAACGGGGGGAGGTCACTTCATTAGGTACACCACTGTTGCTGCTTCCAGGGCCGCTCCTGCCTCAATCGGGGCCCCGAGCACAATTAACAATTTCACTGCCCCCCACCCAGCTTTCTTGGAAACAATTTTTATATTTTATATAGATTTAACATGTTTTTAACTCAAAGACATTTATGATCGATATTTTTAGTTCAAATAAAGTTTCCTGACACATTAGACACAGTGAAATGTATGCCAAAAGTCCACAACCACAAAAATGTTTTTACACACGCTCAACAATTTGCAAGTCATTCGCAAGGAAAAAATGTTTTCTGCTCAAAAAAAAAAAAATAGATTCACAATTAGGAAAAACCTTTTCTTCAATAAAAAAAAAAAAAAAGATTCTGCCTGGTGAAAAAAATAAAAAAAAATTTAGAGTAAAAAAAAGGATATAAAAGTTGTCCATCCATCCATCCATCTTCTTCCGCTTATCCGAGGTCGGGTCGCGGGGGCAGCAGCCTAAGCAGGGAAGCCCAGACTTCCCTCTCCCCAGCCACTTCGTCCAGCTCCTCCCGGGGGATCCCGAGGCGTTCCCAGGCCAGCCGGGAGACATAGTCTTCCCAGCGTGTCCTGGGTCTTCCCCGTGGCCTCCTACCGGTCGGACGTGCCCGAAACACCTTCCTAGGGAGGCGTTCGGGTGGCATCCTGACCAGATGCCCGAACCACCTCATCTGGCTCCTCTCGATGTGGAGGAGCAGCGGCTTTACTTTGAGCTCCCCCCGAATGACAGAGCTTCTCACCCTATCTCTAAGGGAGAGCCCCGCCACTCGGCGGAGGAAACTCATTTCGGCCGCTTGTACCCGTGATCTTGTCCTGTCGGTCATGACCCAAAGCTCATGACCATAGGTGAGGATGGGAACGTAGATCGACCGGTAAATCGAGAGCTTTGCCTTCCGGCTCAGCTCCTTCTTCACCACAACGGATCGATACAGCGTCCGCATTACTGAAGACGCCGCACCGATCCGCCTGTCGATCTCACGATCCACTCTTCCCTCACTCGTGAACAAGACTCCGAGGTACTTGAACTCCTCCACTTGGGGCAAGATCTCCTCCCCAACCCGGAGATGGCACTCCACCCTTTTCCTGGAGAGAACCATGGACTCGGACTTGGAGGTGCTGATTCCCATCCCAGTCGCTTCACACTCGGCTGCGAACCGATCCTGTGAGAGCTGAAGATCTTGGCCGGAGGAAGCCATCAGGACTACATCATCTGCAAATAGCAGTGACCTAATCCTGCAGCCACCAAACCAGATCCCCTCAACGCCCTGACTGGGCCTAGAAATTCTGTCCATAAAGGTTATGAACAGAATCGGTGACAAAGGGCAGCCTTGGCGGAGTCCAACCCTCACTGGAAACGTGTCCGACTTACTGCCGGCAATGCGGACCAAGCTCTGACACTGATTATACAGGGAGCGAACTGCCACAATAAGACAGTCCGTTACCCCATACTCTCTGAGCACTCCCCACAGGACTTCCCGGGGTACACGGTCGAATGCCTTCTTCAAGTCCACAAAGCACATGTAGACTGGTTGGACAAACTCCCATGCACCCTCAAGGACCCTGCCGAGAGTATAGAGCTGGTCCACAGTTCCACGACCAGGACGAAAACCACACTGTTCCTCCTGAATCCGAGGTTCGACTATCCGGCGTAGCCTCCTCTCCAGTACACCTGAATAGACCTTACCGGGAAGGCTGAGGAGTGTGATCCCACGATAGTTGGAACACACCCTCCGGTTCTCCTTCTTAAAGAGAGGAACCACCACCCCGGTCTGCCAATCCAGAGGTACCGCCCCCGATGTCCACGCGATGTTGCAGAGTCTTGTCAACCAAGACAGCCCCGCAACATCCAGAGCCTTAAGGAACTCCGGGCGGATCTCATCCACCCCCGGGGCCATGCCACCGAGGAGCTTTTTAATTACCTCGGCAACCTCAGCCCCAGAAATAGGAGAGCCCACCACAGATCCCCCAGGCCCTGCTTCCTCATAGGAAGACGTGCTGGTAGGATTGAGGAGGTCTTCGAAGTATTCCCTCCACCGATCCACAACATCCGCAGTCGAGGTCAGCAGAGCACCATCCCCACCATACACGGTGTTGACACTGCACTGCTTCCCCTTCCTGAGGCGGCGGATGGTGGTCCAGAATTGCTTCGAAGCCGTCCGGAAGTCTTTTTCCATGGCCTCCCCGAACTCCTCCCATGTCCGAGTTTTTGCCTCCGCGACCGCTGAAGCCGCACACCGCTTGGCCTGTCTATAAAAGTTGTATTCAATTTAAAAAAAAACGTTTCTTGCAGAAAAAAAACTATTTTGCAAAGTAAAAAAACCTTTTTTCAATCAAAAAAACGATGAGCAAGTGTAAAAACAGTTTTTTTGTAACGGCGTGGACGCATGGCGATGCACGGATTGTTCTTCCAAGATTGCAGCAGGAACTCCGGAGGCAAAAGTGCAGGTAAGACAGTGATTTATTCTATAAATCAGGCAGGAACAAACAAACAAAGCACGGGGAGCTAACAAGACAAGCATAAGGCAAAGCTTAGCTCAGGAAAACAAAGGATCGACGACGTCACTTGTTGCATAGAAGCAAACAAAAGCACCAGACTGAGTGAGGCCAAAAGGCAGAACTAAATAGCTCTGTGATTTGTACCCAGAGACAGGTGAGCGTCCCAACTCCCGAACACCAATCGGGTGACACTAATCAGCACCCATGACAACCGAGAAACCTAAAACATGGGTGGTGAAACAGAACTTAAACCACACCTGAATCAAAACCTAAATAAACTTTAAACAAACTATGATCCGGGCAACACATCATAACAATACCCCCCTCCTAAGGACAGACTCCAGATGTCCCCAGAAAACACAAAGAAAAAGTTCAAGAGTCACTCGTTCTTGTAGCCACCGGGGACGAGTCAGTAGGAGGCGGCGAGTGAAACGCCGCTGCAGCAGGCAAGGCGGCCGACCACAGAACGGCCACATCCGTGGCTGTCGAGAAGGCGAACACGAGTGACGCCAGAACTTCAGCAGCCGGAGAGTTCTACGTCTAAGTCCTGGGCGTCGCTGCTCTTGGCGCAAAAAGCGTCCATGAATAGGCCACTGCGGGAGCCGCTTGCAGTGGCAACAACGCTGGAGATGAGGGCGGTTGCGTGGGAATACCAGCCGGAGACGTGGAAGATGGAGGCAGCGCCGTGGAAAGGCCCGCCGGAGACGAGGAAGACTAAGCGACGCTGTAGACAGGCCCTTCGGAGACGAGGAAGACGGAGGAAGCGCCGTGGAAAGGCCTGCCGGAGACGAGGAAGACTGAGGCTGTGCCGTGGAAAGGCCCGCCGGAGACGAGGAAGACTAAGTGCCGCTGTAGACAGGCCCTTCGGAGACGAGGAAGACGGAGGCGGCGCCGTGGAAAGGCCTGCCGGAGACGAGGAAGACTGAGGCTGTGCCGTGGACAGGCCTATCGGAGACGAGGAAGACTAAGCGACGCTGTAGACAGGCCCTTCGGAGACGAGGAAGACGGAGGCGGCGCCGTGGAAAGGCCCGCCGGAGACGAGGAAGACTGAGGCGGTGCCGTGGACAGGCCCGTCGGAGGCGGCGCCGTGGAAAGGCCCGCCAGAGACGAGGAAGACGAGGCGGTGCCGTGGACAGGCCCGTCGGAGGCGGCGCCGTGGAAAGGCCCGCCAGAGACGAGGAAGACGAGGCGGTGCCGTGGACAGGCCCGTCGGAGGCGGCGCCGTGGAAAGGCCCGCCGGAGACGAGGAAGACGAGGCGGCACCGTTGAAAGGCCCGCCGGAGACAAGGAAGATGGAGGCGCCGTGGTAAGGTCTGTCGAAGACGATGAAGATGGTGGCGCCATGGGAAGGCCCACCGAAGACAATGACCTCGTTGTGAGAAAAATAGGAGGCGTGTCTGGAGGCGCATCTGGAGCTTGAGCGGCAGGCGAAGGAGGCTGCCGTGGTGCTGGCCCAAGAGCCAGCCATGGTGCTTCCTCAGGAGCTAGCCGTGGTTCTACCGCAGGAGCTAGTCGTGGTGCTACCGCAGAAGCTAGCCGTGGTTCTGGCACGGGGACCAGCCTGGGTGCTGGCACGGGGACCAGCCTTGGAACTGGCACGGGGACCAGCCTTGGAGCAGGGACCGGAAGAAGCCTTGGAGCAGAAATCGGAAGCAGCCATTGTTCAAAAAGTCTATTTAAATTCCCAACAGCGGACTGTCTGAATGCACGTCAGTGCGCATTCATGTGTACGCTGCGCTGGGCGCACCTCCAGGAGCGTGCCAGGCGCGTGCCAGTCCGGCTGCAGCAAGCAGCTGCAATCAATCGCCAGCAATCTACGCACCTGTCGCTGATGAGAAGACCTGCCTACTTATGCCAGTGCAAACCTGCATCCTGTGCCAGAATGTAGCTACCTGTCCTATACACCTGCCTTCGATCACACGTCACAAGCTGTGTGTCTCGTCTCCCTGCGTTCCCTCTGGTTCCCTGGCTGCATCTTGGATCTCGACCTCCTGCCAACACACGGACTTTTGACGCCTCGCTATTGCCTCGACTTCCTGCTCGTGCTCACCCTATTGGACTTCCGCACCTCTCGCTCAACACTACCGGTAACACACAACAGTTAATTCACACACATAGTCACACCATACACTTTTGGATTCGGGCACACTCCTTTTCCCTTGTTTATTAATGTTATTATTTCTTATTCATATACTGTATATTGTTTATGTATATAAATAAATAGAGCTAATACAACGTCCCTGTTGTCTGTGCCGTCTTCTTCAGTTCTGGTCAAAAGAATAGGAACCAGAAAGCACAGTGACCCTAGTTCCCGCCCCAGAGGACGAAGTATGCTTGTCCAACAAAAACAAGCGAGCGATCTACCCGCGACACAGACTACGAGGAGGATCCCGAGACGTGGAGTGAGGCGGACGCAATGATGCTGGAGGCCCTCAGCTATGTGCCCGAGGAGCTGGTGAACATGGTTTGGAGCCCCGAGGGTTTGCTGGTCCCCATTGACTCTGGCTGGCCCAAGAAGACTGCCGCACCACCGTTCTGGTCGCGCCGGCGAGGACAAAGACCTCCCAGAAGGGCTTCGACTTGCTGTCGACAAACTCCGCCCCCAGTGATTCAAACCCCGCCTCCTGTGATTCAAGTTTCGCCCCCAGTGAATTAAGCTCCGCCCCCAGTGATTCAAGCTCCACCCCCAGGGATTCTAGCCTGTCCTCACTCATTAGGACACACCTGTCCTCACTCATTAGGTACACACCTGTCCTCGCTCATTAGGAACACGCCTGTCCTCGCTCATTAGGTACACGCCTGTCCTCGCTCATTAGGTACACGCCTGTCCTCGCTCATTAGGTACACACCTGTCCTCACTCATTAGGAACACGCCTGTTCTCGCTCATTAGGTACACGCCTGTCCTCGCTCATTAGGTACACGCCTGTCCTCGCTCATTAGGAACACGCCTGTCCTCACTCATTAGGACACACCTGTCCTCACTCATTAGGAACACACCTGTCCTCACTCATTGGGACACACCTGTCCTCACTCATTAAGAACACACCTGACCTCACTCATTAAGAACACACCTGACCTCACTCATTAGGAACACACCTGTCCTCACTAATTGGGACACACCTGTCCTCACTCATTGGGACACACCTGTACTCACTCATTAGGAACACACCTATCCTCACTCGTTAGAAACACACCTCTCCTCACTCGTTAGGAACACACCTGTCTTCACTCGTTAGGAACACACCTCTCCTCACTCGTTAGGAACACACCTGTCCTCACTCGTTAGGAACACACCTCTCCTCACTCGTTAGGAACACACCTGTCTTCACTCGTTAGGAACACACCTGTCCTCGCTCGTTAGGACACACCTGTCCTCACTCATTAGGAACACACCTATCCTCACTCGTTAGAAACACACCTGTCCTCACTCGTTAGGAACACACCTCTCCTCACTCGTTAGGAACACACCTGTCTTCACTCGTTAGGAACACACTTGTCTTCACTCGTTAGGAACACACCTGTCCTCGCTCGTTAGGACACACCTGTCCTCACTCATTAGGACACACCTGTACTCACTCATTAGGAACACACCTGTACTCACTCATTAGGAACACACCTATCCTCACTCGTTAGAAACACACCTCTCCTCACTCGTTAGGAACACACCTGTCCTCACTCGTTAGGAACACACCTCTCCTCACTCGTTAGGAACACACCTGTCTTCACTCGTTAGGAACACACCTGTCCTCGCTCGTTAGGACACACCTGTCCTCACTCATTAGGAACACACCTATCCTCACTCGTTAGAAACACACCTGTCCTCACTCGTTAGGAACACACCTCTCCTCACTCGTTAGGAACACACCTGTCTTCACTCGTTAGGAACACACTTGTCTTCACTCGTTAGGAACACACCTGTCCTCGCTCGTTAGGACACACCTGTCCTCACTCATTAGGACACACCTGTACTCACTCATTAAGAACACAACTGTCTTCGCTCATTAAGAACACACCTGTCCTCATTCATTAGGAACACACCTGTCCTCACTCAGTAGGAACACACCTGTTTTCACTCATTAGGTACACACCTGTCCTCGCTCATTAGGAACACACCTGTCCTCACTCATTAGGAACATACCTGTCCTCGCTCATTAGGAACACACCTGTCCTCACTAAATTAGGACACACACTTGTCCTCACTCCTTAAGAACACACCTGTCCTCACTCATTAGGACAAACCTGTCCTCGCTCATTAGGAACACACCTGTCCTCACTCATTAGGAACATACCTGTCCTCGATCATTAGGAACACACCTGTCCTTGCTCATTAGGAACACACCTGTCCTCACTAAATTAGGACACACACTTGTCCTCACTCCTTAAGAACAAACCAGTCCTCACTCATTAGGAACACACCTGTCCTCACTCATTGGGACACACCTGTCCTCACTCATTAGGAACACACCTGACCTCACTCATTAGGAACACAACTGTCCTCATTCATTAGGAACACACCTGTCCTCACTCATTAGGAACACACCTGTCCTCACTCATTGGGACACACCTGTCCTCACTCATTAAGAACACACCTGACCTCACTCATTAAGAACACACCAGTCCTCACTCATTAGGAACACACCTGTCCTCACTCATTGGGACACACCTGTCCTCACTCGTTAGGAACACACCTGACCTCACTCATTAGGAACACAACTGTCCTCATTCATTAGGAACACACCTGTCCTCACTCATTAGGAACACACCTGTCCTCACTCATTGGGACACACCTGTCCTCACTCATTAAGAACACACCTGACCTCACTCATTAAGAACACACCTGACCTCACTCATTAGGAACACACCTGTCCTCACTAATTGGGACACACCTGTCCTCACTCATTGGGACACACCTGTACTCACTCATTAGGAACACACCTATCCTCACTCGTTAGAAACACACCTGTCCTCACTCGTTAGGAACACACCTGTCTTCACTCGTTAGGAACACACTTGTCTTCACTCGTTAGGAACACACCTGTCCTCGCTCGTTAGGACACACCTGTCCTCACTCATTAGGACACACCTGTACTCACTCATTAAGAACACAACTGTCTTCGCTCATTAAGAACACACCTGTCCTCATTCATTAGGAACACACCTGTCCTCACTCAGTAGGAACACACCTGTTTTCACTCATTAGGAACACACCTGTCCTCACTCATTAGGAACACACCTGTCCTCGCTCATTAGGAACACACCTGTCCTCACTCATTAGGACACACCTGTCCTCACTCATTAGGAACACACCTGTCCTCACTCATTAAGAACACACCTGTCCTCGCTCATTAGGAACACACCTGTCCTCACTCATTAGGAACACGCCTGTCCTCGCTCATTAGGAACACGCCTGTCCTCGCTCATTAGGAACACGCCTGTCCTCGCTCATTAGGAACACACCTGTCCTCACTCATTAGGTACACACCTGTCCTCGCTCATTAGGAACACACCTGTCCTCACTCATTAGGAACATACCTGTCCTCGCTCATTAGGAACACACCTGTCCTCACTAAATTAGGACACACACTTGTCCTCACTCCTTAAGAACACACCTGTCCTCACTCATTAGGACAAACCTGTCCTCGCTCATTAGGAACACACCTGTCCTCACTCATTAGGAACATACCTGTCCTCGATCATTAGGAACACACCTGTCCTTGCTCATTAGGAACACACCTGTCCTCACTAAATTAGGACACACACTTGTCCTCACTCCTTAAGAACAAACCAGTCCTCACTCATTAGGAACACACCTGTCCTCACTCATTGGGACACACCTGTCCTCACTCATTAGGAACACACCTGACCTCACTCATTAGGAACACAACTGTCCTCATTCATTAGGGAACACACCTGTCCTCACTCATTAGGAACACACCTGTCCTCACTCATTGGGACACACCTGTCCTCACTCATTAGGAACACAACTGTCCTCATTCATTAGGAACACACCTGTCCTCACTCATTAGGACACACCTGTCCTCACTCATTAAGAACACACCTGACCTCACTCATTAAGAACACAACTGTCCTCATTCATTAGGAACACACCTGTCCTCACTCATTAGGAACACACCTGTCCTCACTCATTAGGAACACACTTGTCCTCGCTCATTAGGACACACCTGTCCTGGCTCATTAGGAACACACCTGTCCTCGCTCATTAGGAACACACCTGTCCTCACTCATTAGGAACACACTTGTCCTCGCTCATTAGGACACACCTGTCCTCACTCATTAGGAACACACCTGTCCTCACTCATTAGGAACACACCTGTCCTCACTCATTAGGTACACACCTGTCCTCACTCATTAGGACACACCTGTCCTCACTCATTAGGACACACCTGTTCTCCTGTACTTACACAAGAACAGCATTCTAATTGGTCCCAGCTAGTGGGAGGAGCTACGGGCTATTTAAGTGGAATTTTTTCTTCTTCTGACAGACAGAAGACTGTACAGTAGAGTACAGTGGAGTACAGTACAGTGGAGTACAGTACAGTACAGTGGAGTACAGTAGAGTACACAGATGTGTTTACAAAATACTCACAGTAAAGAAGTGACATTTGGATCCAACATGACGTCATCTAGTGGAGTAGAAACAGACTCAGTGCTGCCACCTAGTGGCTGCTTGACCTCAGCACAACCTGCCTGAAACCACGCTCACTCAAAAGCGACTTTCACAATAAAAGACCATCACATCCTGTGCACAACATACTTTCATAGTGTACTTTGCATGTAATGTGACGACTAAGCACTTCCTGTTCACACGTCAAGTAAAAGAAGGGGCACGTGACATGCAGACATTTTTAAAACGTGCACAACAACGTCGCGTGTGCAGTTTCCATGGCAACGTCCATCCTTTAAAACACAGGTGTCAAACTCATTTTATTTGATCTTTTTCTACCAAATGTATTATTTTTTCCGCTTTGACTGAAACCCCCACTATGATCTAATAATATATATTATCATACATTAAAATTATGTTTTAAACTTAAATATGATCTAATAATAGATATCATCAAACATTGAAATTATATGTTTTAAACTTAAATATGATCTATTAATAGATATTATTACACATTAATATGATATGTTTGAAACTTTTGTGACAGTTTGACCCGTCAATCCTGTTGATTGTTGTTCACCTTTGACACTTTGGGGTTTAAATAAATGTTTACAACTGCGTGCTTTGCCATCCTTGGTTTGAAAGTCCGGTTTACAAAGGTTACATTACCTTCACCCGAGGCAGGGTGTGACATATGGTGGCAGTGGTGGAATGGCAAGCCGCTGAGTTTACTACAAACCTGGCAGAGGGCAGGCCAGAACTGGTTTGAGATCCCAAGTGTCTGAGGTGGCAATGACAGAGGAGACGGTGGCCGGTCCAGGGGCCAAGGCGATGTGGCTAGACCGGAGCTACAATGTCTGAGGAACGTGAAGTTGGGTGAAACACAGAGGAGTCTGAAGAAGACGGCAAAGGTTATGAGAACTAGGTGGTCTGCTGAGCCACCGAGGCCTGAAAGAGTGCTAGCTGAACCTACCCTGGTTAACATGTTCCAAGACCTTTTGATTGGACAGCAACGTAGGGAAGCTGTCCTGGTCCGTGAACTCCAGGAGTTAAAACCTGCCTGTACAAGGCCTAGCCTGGACCACTCACTAACTAACCAAAATGCTAACCGTACTCCTGATGATAGTCGTCGGGAGCAGTCGCCCAAACCCAAACCCAGAACTCGCCCACATCCAACGCCTAGTCTTCAAGCGTCACCGTCCAGAGATTCCTTGCCACCTGACCATCAAGGCCCAATGATGCTCCCTTTCCAGTAGGGTGAGGACATTGAAAATGTTCTTGTGCGCATCGCTCGCACCTGGGGCTGGCCTCAGTCTGACTGGGCCTGCAGTCTCTTTCCAATCTTGACCGGGAAAGCCCTGGATGCCTCCTCAGCGATGGAGGAAGATGCTTCCAACGTCTACGCTGACCTTAAAGAAGCCTTCCTTGCTAAGTTTGATATCTCTCCTGAGACTTATAGTCTCCGGTTCCGGTCAACCTACATTTTCCCTGTTGAATCTCCCAAGGAGACTTACAACAGACTCATAGGTCTCTATAGAAGATGGATCAAGCCAGAGCAGCGTTCCAAAGATGAAATTGCAGAGCTTTTCATTCTTGAGCAAATACTTCGCATACTGCCCAACGAGATGAAGACTTGGGTCAAGGAACACAAGCCAGAAGATGGACTTACTACTGCTAAACATGCAGGCCAGTACTTGAAAGCTCGTAAAGGACTCCGAATGCCAAGGCAGCAGAACAATCGTGTAGCAGGCCAAGGTGCAGCCGACCTGTCACCCCAAAGAGGTGGGCAGAAAGCATGTGGTTCCATCACCTCAGGGGACAAGAGAGGGTTCCCGAGACAGGGTCCAGTGAAGGATCTCATCTGCTACCACTGTCAACAGCCAGGGCATCGAGCCTCAGTCTGTCCCTTGAAAGGTCCCAAGCTGTCCAGCTTCTGTCATGTTCCCCATCCATCTGTCCAGCTTCTGTCATGTTCCCCATCCATCTGTCCAGCTTCTGTCATGTTCCCCATCCATCTGTCCCAGCTTCTGTCATGTTCCCCATCCATCTGTCCCAGCTTCAGTCATGTTCCCCATCCATCTGTCCAGCTTCAGTCATGTTCCCCATCCATCTGTCCAGCTTCTGTCATGTTCCCTATCCATCTGTCCAGCTTCTGTCATGTTCCCCATCCATCTGTCCAGCTTCTGTCATGTTCCCCAGCCATCTGTCCATTTTTTGTCATGTTCCCCAGCCATCTGTCCAGCTTTTGTCATGTTCCCCATCCATCTGTCCAGCTTCTGTCATGTTCCCCACCCATCTGTCTCAGCTTCAGTCATGTTCCCCATCCATCTGTCCAGCTTCAGTCATGTTCCCCATCCATCTGTCCAGCTTTTGTCATGTTCCCCATCCATCTGTCCCAGCTTCAGTCATGTTCCCCATCCATCTGTCCCAGCTTCTGTCATGTTCCCCATCCATCTGTCCCAGCTTCAGTCATGTTCCCCATCCATCTGTCCAGCTTCTGTCATGTTCCCCATCCATCTGTCCCAGCTTCAGTCATGTTCCCCATCCATCTGTCCAGCTTCTGTCATGTTCCCCATCCATCTGTCCAGCTTCTGTCATGTTCCCCATCCATCTGTCCCAGCTTTTGTCATGTTCCCCATCCATCTGTCCCAGCTTCTGTCATGTTCCCCATCCATCTCTCCAGCTTCTGTCATGTTCCCCATCCATCTGTCCCAGCTTCTGTCATGTTCCCCATCCATATGTCCAGCTTCTGTTATGTTCCCCATCTATCTGTCCAGCTTCTGCCATGTTCCCCATCCATCTGTCCAGCTTCTGTCATGTTCCCCATCCATCTGTCCCAGCTTCAGTCATGTTCCCCATCCATCTGTCCCAGCTTCAGTCATGTTCCCCATCCATCTGTCCCAGCTTCTGTCATGTTCCCAATCCATCTGTCATGTTCCCCATCCATCTGTCCAGTTTCTGTCATGTTCCCCATCCATCTGTCCCAGCTTCAGTCATGTTCCCCATCCATCTGTCCAGCTTCTGTCATGTTCCCCATCCATCTGTCCCAGCTTCAGTCATGTTCCCCATCCATCTGTCCAGCTTCTGTCATGTTCCCCATCCACCTGTCCAGCTTCAGTCATGTTCCCCATCCATCTGTCCCAGCTTCAGTCATGTTCCCCATCCATCTGTCCAGTTTCTGTCATGTTCCCCATCCATCTGTCCCAGCTTCTGTCATGTTCCCCATCCATCCGTCCAGCTTCTGTCATGTTCCCCATCCATCTGTCCAGCTTCTGTCATGTTCCCCATCCATCTGTCCCAGCTTCAGTCATGTTCCCCATCCATCTGTCCAGCTTCAGTCATGTTCCCCATCCATCTGTCCAGCTTCTGTCATGTTCCCCATCCATCTGTCCAGCTTCCGTCATGTTCCCCAGCCACCTGTCCCAGCTTGTCATGTTCCCCATCCATCTGTCCAGCTTCTGTCATGTTCCCCATCCATCTGTCCAGCTTCAGTCATGTTCCCCATCCATCTGTCCCAGCTTCAGTCATGTTCCCCATCCATCTGTCCAGTTTCTGTCATGTTCCCCATCCATCTGTCCCAGCTTCTGTCATGTTCCCCATCCATCCGTCCAGCTTCTGTCATGTTCCCCATCCATCTGTCCCAGCTTCAGTCATGGGACCTGCTCTTGCACCCGCTCCTGAACCTGAGGTTGAACCTGACACTGAGCACTGTTGGACACAGGTAGCTCCATGACTCTGCTGAACCATTCGTTTGTGACCGTCGTCATTGACGACCAGGCTTTCTTGCTCCGTGTGGGGGTTCTTGACCACATGCCCCATGACATGATCCTGGACAGAGACTTGCCTATTCTGCAGGATCTTGTTCATTTGGCACGCAAGCAGAAAGCAAAGTCAGGTAATAATAATTAGGGCCCGCATGGCCCATTGTAAAAGGAATCCCAACGGGAGTCCTTTTGCAATGGGACATAAGGACCTATTGAATTTGTAACGTTTTATTCTTTCTTATTATTATTAGGGCCCGCATGGCCCATTGCATAAGGACTCCCAAAGGGAGTCCTTGTGCAATGGGACATAAGGACCTATTGAATTTGTAAGGTTTTATTCTTTATTCTTCCGCCGCCACATTAAACTGTAATTTGACCCACTTAACATGTTTCAAAACTCACCATATTTGACCCACACATCAGGACCTGCGAAAATTGCCTTTTAAAAAAAAAACGAACCACAAAACTCAAAATTACGCTCTAGCGCCCCCTAGGAAAAAAAAAACTAGACTGCCTTTAACTCCCACTAGGAAGGTCGGAGAGACATGAAACAAAAACCTCTATGTAGGTCTGACTTAGACCTACATTTCATAATAGTACATTGTCGGGCTAAAATCAACAGGAAGTTGGCAATTCCCCCTTCAAGACAAAAAAGTACTAAAAACAGTCACTTTTGCCTCTTTGAGCTGTAATTTCACCCCCTTAACATGCTTCAAAACTCACCGAACTGAACACACACATCAGGACTGCCAAAAATTGCTATCTAATAAAAAAACCTAACCCCAAATCTAAAAATTGTGCTCTACAGCAATTTTTTTTATAAAACGCACAAAAAACTGCTCCTTGGATGGAAAATCTTACAAAACTGCCTGTAACTCCCACTGGGAAGGTCGGAGAGACATGAAACAAAAACCTCTAGGTCTCACTTAGACCTACATTTCATAAATTGACAACCCCCAGCAAAAATCAACAGGAAGTTTGCTATTCCCCCTTCAAAACAAAATTTTTGTAAAAACCGGTTACCTTCCTTCAAAATCTATCTCCTCTGAGCGCGTTTGTCATTTCGCCTTCAAACTAACACAGGTGAGAGATAAAACCCTTGTGATTAAAAGTATAGATGGGATTTTTAATACCTGCTCCGGTTTTGATTTTATGACCCTTCAAAGACCCGCTGCGCTGATGCTGCTGCGGTGCTGTTTTTTTAAGATGGCTGCTCAAAAGCAGGAATAACCAACATGCCCACACAATGCAGACAAGGTAGGTACACTAGACAAAAGTCTTGGGACACTTCAGACTAAAAGTAGACAAAAGTATTGGGACACTTAGGACTAGCACCTGCCAAATACGCGGGCCCGAACAACGCTGCTTGCAGCTTTAATTATTATTATTATTATTCTTCTGCATCTTTGCGCTGTAATTTGACCCCCTTAACATGCTGCAAAACTCACCAAATTTGACGCACACATAAATAAACGCGAACAAAACTTTTTGGTAAAAAAAATCAAACCCCAAAACTCAAAACTGCACTCTAGCGCCCCCTAGAAGGAAAACTGCCTCTAACTCCCAGTACAAATGTCGTAGAGACATGAAAGAAATACCTCTATGTAAGTCTCAATTAGACCTACTTTTCATTAATTATATTCCTCGGGCAAAAATCAACAGGAAGTAGGCAATTCCCCCTTCAAGACAAAAATTTACTAAAACAGTCATTTTTGTCTCTTTGAGCTGTAATTTGACCCCCTTAACACGCTTCAAAACTCACCAAACTGAACACACACATCAGGACTGGCAAAAATTGCGATCTGATAAAAAAACTTAACCCCAAATCTCAAAATTGCGCTCTACCGCAATTTTTGAATAAAACGCAGAAAAAACTGCTCCTCGGAAGAAAAAAATGACAAAACTGCCTGTAACTCCCACTGGGAAGGTCGGAGGACTACAACTGGACAAAAGTATTGGGACACTTAGGACTACCACTTGACAAAAGTATTGGGACACTTACACTGGACAAAAGTATTGGGACACTTACACTGCACAAAAGTATTGGGACAATTAGGACTACAACTTGACAAAAGTTTTGGGACACTTAGGACTAAAACTGGACAAAGGTATTGGGACACTTAGGACTACCACTTGACAAAAGTATTGGGACACTTAGGACTACCACTTGACAAAAGTATTGGGACACTTACACTGGACAAAAGTATTGGGACACCTACACTGCACAAAAGTATTGAGACAATTAGGACTACCACTTGACAAAAGTATTGGGACACTTAGGACTACCACTTGACAAAAGTATTGGGACACTTAGGACTACCACTTGACAAAAGTATTGGGACACTTACACTGCACAAAAGTATTGGGACAATTAGGACTACAACTTGACAAAAGTTTTGGGACACTTAGGACTAAAACTGGACAAAGGTATTGGGACACTTAGGACTACCACTTGACAAAAGTATTGGGACACTTAGGACTACCACTTGACAAAAGTATTGGGACACTTACACTGGACAAAAGTATTGGGACACTTACACTGGACAAAAGTATTGGGACACCTACACTGCACAAAAGTATTGGGACAATTAGGACTACCACTTGACAAAAGTATTGGGACACTTAGGACTACCACTTGACAAAAGTATTGGGACACTTAGGACTACCACTTGACAAAAGTATTGGGACACTTACACTGGACAAAAGTATTGGGACACTTACACTGCACAAAAGTATTGGGACAATTAGGACTACCACTGGACAAAAGTTTTGGGACACTTAGGACTAAAACTGGACAAAGGTATTGGGACACTTAGGACTACCACTTGACAAAAGTATTGGGACACTTACACTGGACAAAAGTATTGGGACACTTACACTGCACAAAAGTATTGGGACAATTAGGACTACCACTTGACAAAAGTATTGGGACACTTAGGACTACCACTTGACAAAAGTATTGGGACACTTAGGACTACCACTTGACAAAAGTATTGGGACACTTACACTGGACAAAAGTATTGGGACACTTACACTGCACAAAAGTATTGGGACAATTAGGACTACAACTTGACAAAACTTTTGGGACACTTAGGACTAAAACTGGACAAAGGTATTGGGACACTTACACTGGACAAAAGTATTGGGACACCTACACTGCACAAAAGTATTGGGACAATTAGGACTACCACTTGACAAAAGTATTGGGACACTTAGGACTACCACTTGACAAAAGTATTGGGACACTTACACTGGACAAAAGTATTGGGACACCTACACTGCACAAAAGTATTGGGACAATTAGGACTACAACTTGACAAAAGTTTTGGGACACTTAGGACTAAAACTGGACAAAGGTATTGGGACACTTAGGACTACCACTTGACAAAAGTATTGGGACACTTAGGACTACCACTTGACAAAAGTATTGGGACACTTACACTGGACAAAAGTATTGGGACACCTACACTGCACAAAAGTATTGAGACAATTAGGACTACCACTTGACAAAAGTATTGGGACACTTAGGACTACCACTTGACAAAAGTATTGGGACACTTAGGACTACCACTTGACAAAAGTATTGGGACACTTACACTGCACAAAAGTATTGGGACAATTAGGACTACAACTTGACAAAAGTTTTGGGACACTTAGGACTAAAACTGGACAAAGGTATTGGGACACTTAGGACTACCACTTGACAAAAGTATTGGGACACTTAGGACTACCACTTGACAAAAGTATTGGGACACTTACACTGGACAAAAGTATTGGGACACTTACACTGGACAAAAGTATTGGGACACCTACACTGCACAAAAGTATTGGGACAATTAGGACTACCACTTGACAAAAGTATTGGGACACTTAGGACTACCACTTGACAAAAGTATTGGGACACTTAGGACTACCACTTGACAAAAGTATTGGGACACTTACACTGGACAAAAGTATTGGGACACTTACACTGCACAAAAGTATTGGGACAATTAGGACTACCACTGGACAAAAGTTTTGGGACACTTAGGACTAAAACTGGACAAAGGTATTGGGACACTTAGGACTACCACTTGACAAAAGTATTGGGACACTTACACTGGACAAAAGTATTGGGACACTTACACTGCACAAAAGTATTGGGACAATTAGGACTACCACTTGACAAAAGTATTGGGACACTTAGGACTACCACTTGACAAAAGTATTGGGACACTTAGGACTACCACTTGACAAAAGTATTGGGACACTTACACTGGACAAAAGTATTGGGACACTTACACTGCACAAAAGTATTGGGACAATTAGGACTACAACTTGACAAAACTTTTGGGACACTTAGGACTAAAACTGGACAAAGGTATTGGGACACTTACACTGGACAAAAGTATTGGGACACCTACACTGCACAAAAGTATTGGGACAATTAGGACTACCACTTGACAAAAGTATTGGGACACTTAGGACTACCACTTGACAAAAGTATTGGGACACTTACACTGGACAAAAGTATTGGGACACCTACACTGCACAAAAGTATTGGGACAATTAGGACTACAACTTGACAAAAGTTTTGGGACACTTAGGACTAAAACTGGACAAAGGTATTGGGACACTTAGGACTACCACTTGACAAAAGTATTGGGACACTTACACTGGACAAAAGTATTGGGACACTTACACTGCACAAAAGTATTGGGACAATTAGGACTACCACTTGACAAAAGTATTGGGACACTTAGGACTACCACTGGACAAAAGTATTGGGACACTTAGGACTACCACTTGACAAAAGTATTGGGACACTTACACTGGACAAAAGTATTGGGACACTTACACTGCACAAAAGTATTGGGACAATTAGGACTACCACTTGACAAAAGTTTTGGGACACTTAGGACTAAAACTGGACAAAGGTATTGGGACACTTAGGACTACCACTTGACAAAAGTATTGGGACACTTAGGACTACCACTTGACAAAAGTATTGGGACACTTACACTGGACAAAAGTATTGGGACACCTACACTGCACAAAAGTATTGGGACAATTAGGACTACCACTTGACAAAAGTATTGGGACACTTAGGACTACCACTTGACAAAAGTATTGGGACACTTAGGACTACCACTTGACAAAAGTATTGGGACACTTACACTGGACAAAAGTATTGGGACACTTACACTGCACAAAAGTATTGGGACAATTAGGACTACAACTTGACAAAAGTTTTGGGACACTTAGGACTAAAACTGGACAAAGGTATTGGGACACTTAGGACTACCACTTGACAAAAGTATTGGGACACTTAGGACTACCACTTGACAAAAGTATTGGGACACTTACACTGGACAAAAGTATTGGGACACCTACACTGCACAAAAGTATTGGGACAATTAGGACTACCACTTGACAAAAGTATTGGGACACTTAGGACTACCACTTGACAAAAGTATTGGGACACTTAGGACTACCACTTGACAAAAGTATTGGGACACTTACACTGGTCAAAAGTATTGGGACACTTACACTGGACAAAAGTATTGGGACACTTACACTGCACAAAAGTATTGGGACAATTAGGACTACAACTTGACAAAAGTTTTGGGACACTTAGGACTAAAACTGGACAAAAGTATTGGGACACTTAGGACTACCACTTGACAAAAGTATTGGGACACTTAGGACTACCACTTGACAAAAGTATTGGGACACTTACACTGGACAAAAGTATTGGGACACTTACACTGCACAAAAGTATTGGGACAATTAGGACTACCACTTGACAAAAGTATTGGGACACTTAGGACTACCACTTGACAAAAGTATTGGGACACTTACACTGGACAAAAGTATTGGGACACCTACACTGCACAAAAGTATTGGGACAATTAGGACTACAACTTGACAAAAGTTTTGGGACACTTAGGACTAAAACTGGACAAAGGTATTGGGACACTTAGGACTACCACTTGACAAAAGTATTGGGACACTTAGGACTACCACTTGACAAAAGTATTGGGACACTTACACTGGACAAAAGTATTGGGACACCTACACTGCACAAAAGTATTGGGACAATTAGGACTACCACTTGACAAAAGTATTGGGACACTTAGGACTACCACTTGACAAAAGTATTGGGACACTTAGGACTACCACTTGACAAAAGTATTGGGACACTTACACTGGACAAAAGTATTGGGACACTTACACTGCACAAAAGTATTGGGACAATTAGGACTACAACTTGACAAAAGTTTTGGGACACTTAGGACTAAAACTGGACAAAGGTATTGGGACACTTAGGACTACCACTTGACAAAAGTATTGGGACACTTACACTGGACAAAAGTATTGGGACACTTACACTGCACAAAAGTATTGGGACAATTAGGACTACCACTTGACAAAAGTATTGGGACACTTAGGACTACCACTTGACAAAAGTATTGGGACACTTAGGACTACCACTTGACAAAAGTATTGGGACACTTACACTGGACAAAAGTATTGGGACACTTACACTGCACAAAAGTATTGGGACAATTAGGACTACAACTTGACAAAAGTTTTGGGACACTTAGGACTAAAACTGGACAAAGGTATTGGGACACTTAGGACTACCACTTGACAAAAGTATTGGGACACTTAGGACTACCACTTGACAAAAGTATTGGGACACTTACACTGGACAAAAGTATTGGGACACTTACACTGCACAAAAGTATTGGGACAATTAGGACTACCACTTGACAAAAGTATTGGGACACTTACACTGGACAAAAGTATTGGGACACTTACACTGCACAAAAGTATTGGGACAATTAGGACTACAACTTGACAAAAGTTTTGGGACACTTAGGACTAAAACTGGACAAAGGTATTGGGACACTTAGGACTACCACTTGACAAAAGTATTGGGACACTTACACTGGACAAAAGTATTGGGACACTTACACTGCACAAAAGTATTGGGACAATTAGGACTACCACTTGACAAAAGTATTTGGACACTTAGGACTACCACTTGACAAAAGTATTGGGACACTTAGGACTACCACTTGACAAAAGTATTGGGACACTTACACTGGACAAAAGTATTGGGACACTTACACTGCACAAAAGTATTGGGACAATTAGGACTACAACTTGACAAAAGTTTTGGGACACTTAGGACTAAAACTGGACAAAGGTATTGGGACACTTAGGACTACCACTTGACAAAAGTATTGGGACACTTAGGACTACCACTTGACAAAAGTATTGGGACACTTACACTGGACAAAAGTATTGGGACACCTACACTGCACAAAAGTATTGGGACAATTAGGACTACCACTTGACAAAAGTATTGGGACACTTAGGACTACCACTTGACAAAAGTATTGGGACACTTAGGACTACCACTTGACAAAAGTATTGGGACACTTACACTGGACAAAAGTATTGGGACACTTACACTGCACAAAAGTATTGGGACAATTAGGACTACAACTTGACAAAAGTTTTGGGACACTTAGGACTAAAACTGGACAAAGGTATTGGGACACTTAGGACTACCACTTGACAAAAGTATTGGGACACTTACACTGGACAAAAGTATTGGGACACTTACACTGCACAAAAGTATTGGGACAATTAGGACTACCACTTGACAAAAGTATTGGGACACTTAGGACTACCACTTGACAAAAGTATTGGGACACTTAGGACTACCACTTGACAAAAGTATTGGGACACTTACACTGGACAAAAGTATTGGGACACTTACACTGCACAAAAGTATTGGGACAATTAGGATTACAACTTGACAAAAGTTTTGGGACACTTAGGACTAAAACTGGACAAAGGTATTGGGACACTTAGGACTACCACTTGACAAAAGTATTGGGACACTTACACTGCACAAAAGTATTGGGACAATTAGGACTACCACTTGACAAAAGTATTGGGACACTTAGGACTACCACTTGACAAAAGTATTGGGACACTTAGGACTACCACTTGACAAAAGTATTGGGACACTTACACTGGACAAAAGTATTGGGACACTTACACTGCACAAAAGTATTGGGACAATTAGGACTACAACTTGACAAAAGTTTTGGGACACTTAGGACTAAAACTGGACAAAGGTATTGGGACACTTAGGACTACCACTTGACAAAAGTATTGGGACACTTAGGACTACCACTTGACAAAAGTATTGGGACACTTACACTGGACAAAAGTATTGGGACACTTACACTGCACAAAAGTATTGGGACAATTAGGACTACAACTTGACAAAAGTATTGGGACACTTAGGACTACCACTTGACAAAAGTATTGGGACACTTAGGACTACCACTTGACAAAAGTATTGGGACACTTACACTTGACAAAAGTATTGGGACACTTACACTGGACAAAAGTATTGGGACACTTACACTGCACAAAAGTATTGGGACAATTAGGACTACAACTTGACAAAAGTTTTGGGACACTTAGGACTAAAACTGGACAAAGGTATTGGGACACTTAGGACTACCACTTGACAAAAGTATTGGGACACTTACACTGGACAAAAGTATTGGGACACTTACACTGCACAAAAGTATTGGGACAATTAGGACTACAACTTGACAAAAGTTTTGGGACACTTAGGACTAAAACTGGACAAAGGTATTGGGACACTTAGGACTACCACTTGACAAAAGTATTGGGACACTTACACTGGACAAAAGTATTGGGACACTTACACTGCACAAAAGTATTGGG
Organism: Nerophis lumbriciformis; assembly: GCF_033978685.3. NCBI lineage: Eukaryota > Metazoa > Chordata > Actinopteri > Syngnathiformes > Syngnathidae > Nerophis > Nerophis lumbriciformis. The sequence goes on along the minus strand of NC_084569.2, from coordinate 39,861,654 downwards.
ACAATTAGGACTACCACTTGACAAAAGTATTGGGACACTTAGGACTACCACTTGACAAAAGTATTGGGACACTTAGGACTACCACTTGACAAAAGTATTGGGACACTTACACTGGACAAAAGTATTGGGACACTTACACTGCACAAAAGTATTGGGACAATTAGGACTACAACTTGACAAAAGTTTTGGGACACTTAGGACTAAAACTGGACAAAGGTATTGGGACACTTAGGACTACCACTTGACAAAAGTATTGGGACACTTAGGACTACCACTTGACAAAAGTATTGGGACACTTACACTGGACAAAAGTATTGGGACACTTACACTGCACAAAAGTATTGGGACAATTAGGACTACCACTTGACAAAAGTATTGGGACACTTAGGACTACCACTTGACAAAAGTATTGGGACACTTACACTGGACAAAAGTATTGGGACACTTACACTGCACAAAAGTATTGGGACAATTAGGACTACAACTTGACAAAAGTTTTGGGACACTTAGGACTAAAACTGGACAAAGGTATTGGGACACTTAGGACTACCACTTGACAAAAGTATTGGGACACTTACACTGGACAAAAGTATTGGGACACTTACACTGCACAAAAGTATTGGGACAATTAGGACTACCACTTGACAAAAGTATTGGGACACTTAGGACTACCACTTGACAAAAGTATTGGGACACTTAGGACTACCACTTGACAAAAGTATTGGGACACTTACACTGGACAAAAGTATTGGGACACTTACACTGCACAAAAGTATTGGGACACTTACACTGCACAAAAGTATTGGGACAATTAGGACTACAACTTGACAAAAGTTTTGGGACACTTAGGACTAAAACTGGACAAAGGTATTGGGACACTTAGGACTACCACTTGACAAAAGTATTGGGACACTTACACTGGACAAAAGTATTGGGACACTTACACTGCACAAAAGTATTGGGACAATTAGGACTACCACTTGACAAAAGTATTGGGACACTTAGGACTACCACTTGACAAAAGTATTGGGACACTTAGGACTACCACTTGACAAAAGTATTGGGACACTTACACTGGACAAAAGTATTGGGACACTTACACTGCACAAAAGTATTGGGACAATTAGGATTACAACTTGACAAAAGTTTTGGGACACTTAGGACTAAAACTGGACAAAGGTATTGGGACACTTAGGACTACCACTTGACAAAAGTATTGGGACACTTACACTGCACAAAAGTATTGGGACAATTAGGACTACCACTTGACAAAAGTATTGGGACACTTAGGACTACCACTTGACAAAAGTATTGGGACACTTAGGACTACCACTTGACAAAAGTATTGGGACACTTACACTGGACAAAAGTATTGGGACACTTACACTGCACAAAAGTATTGGGACAATTAGGACTACAACTTGACAAAAGTTTTGGGACACTTAGGACTAAAACTGGACAAAGGTATTGGGACACTTAGGACTACCACTTGACAAAAGTATTGGGACACTTAGGACTACCACTTGACAAAAGTATTGGGACACTTACACTGGACAAAAGTATTGGGACACTTACACTGCACAAAAGTATTGGGACAATTAGGACTACAACTTGACAAAAGTATTGGGACACTTAGGACTACCACTTGACAAAAGTATTGGGACACTTAGGACTACCACTTGACAAAAGTATTGGGACACTTACACTTGACAAAAGTATTGGGACACTTACACTGGACAAAAGTATTGGGACACTTACACTGCACAAAAGTATTGGGACAATTAGGACTACAACTTGACAAAAGTTTTGGGACACTTAGGACTAAAACTGGACAAAGGTATTGGGACACTTAGGACTACCACTTGACAAAAGTATTGGGACACTTACACTGGACAAAAGTATTGGGACACTTACACTGCACAAAAGTATTGGGACAATTAGGACTACAACTTGACAAAAGTTTTGGGACACTTAGGACTAAAACTGGACAAAGGTATTGGGACACTTAGGACTACCACTTGACAAAAGTATTGGGACACTTACACTGGACAAAAGTATTGGGACACTTACACTGCACAAAAGTATTGGGACAATTAGGACTACCACTTGACAAAAGTATTGGGACACTTAGGACTACCACTTGACAAAAGTATTGGGACACTTAGGACTACCACTTGACAAAAGTATTGGGACACTTACACTGGACAAAAGTATTGGGACACTTACACTGCACAAAAGTATTGGGACAATTAGGACTACAACTTGACAAAAGTTTTGGGACACTTAGGACTAAAACTGGACAAAGGTATTGGGACACTTAGGACTACCACTTGACAAAAGTATTGGGACACTTAGGACTACCACTTGACAAAAGTATTGGGACACTTACACTGGACAAAAGTATTGGGACACTTACACTGCACAAAAGTATTGGGACAATTAGGACTACCACTTGACAAAAGTATTGGGACACTTAGGACTACCACTTGACAAAAGTATTGGGACACTTACACTGGACAAAAGTATTGGGACACTTACACTGCACAAAAGTATTGGGACAATTAGGACTACAACTTGACAAAAGTTTTGGGACACTTAGGACTAAAACTGGACAAAGGTATTGGGACACTTAGGACTACCACTTGACAAAAGTATTGGGACACTTACACTGGACAAAAGTATTGGGACACTTACACTGCACAAAAGTATTGGGACAATTAGGACTACCACTTGACAAAAGTATTGGGACACTTAGGACTACCACTTGACAAAAGTATTGGGACACTTACACTGGACAAAAGTATTGGGACACTTAGGACTACCACTTGACAAAAGTATTGGGACACTTACACTGGACAAAAGTATTGGGACACTTACACTGCACAAAAGTATTGGGACAATTAGGACTACAACTTGACAAAAGTTTTGGGACACTTAGGACTAAAACTGGACAAAGGTATTGGGACACTTACGAACAAAACTGGACAAAAGTATTGGGACACTTGGAAATAAAACTTGACAAAAGTATTGGGACACTTAGGCCGAAAACCTGACACAAGTATTGGGACACTTTGGACGAAAACTGGACAACACTATTGGGACACTTGGGACTAAAACTTGACACACGTTTTGGGACACTAAGGACTACAACTTGACAAAAGTATTGGGACACTTCGGACTACCACTAGACAAATGTATTGGGACACTTAGGACTACCTCTGGACTAAAGTATTGGGACACCTACACTGGACACAAGTATTGGGACACTTAGGACTAAAACTGGACAAAAGTATTGGGACACTTGGGACGAAAACTGGACAAAAGCATTGGGACACTTAGGACTAGCACCTGCCAAATACGCGGGCCCGACCAGCGCTGCTTGCAGCTTTAATTTTAGATGTTTTCTTTAATCGATTAAGAATCGTTACAAATGAAAATACATTTTTTGACACCACTTCTGTTTTTCATTTGCTGTAAAAAAAAAGAAAAAAGCATTAAATTCACAGTAAAATGATTGCCAGTTTTTTCTGTCAAATGTACAGATTTTTATTTCACACTGTAAATAAAAATGTTCACATTTTATTATTATTGTTGTTGTTGGCCCTCTGAGGTCAAACCTCTATTTAACGTGGCACTCCTTGGACAGGAAGTGACACCAAACTGTTTGATTCTTGTTTTTATGGAGGACACACACACACACACACACACACACACACACACACACACACGTACACACCTGCAAACACAGTGTTTATCGTCACACACCCGTCAACATGGCGTACGCAGGTGAAGAAGCTGAAAATATTGTTGAAAGTAAAAACCCTGGAACACAAAAAGCACAACAACATATTCTACAGCGTGGTGATCACATTTCACACACAAGATTCATCAGGGAAGAGGACGACGCTCACGTTGGAGGATTAGTGCCTGGATTGGCTGCACTTATCCCCCCTCCCCCACCTGCCTTCATCCCCTTCTGTATGTAAGTGTGTATAAGTGTGTGTGTGTGTGTGGCTACACGAGGCTGCAGCAGGCGGTCTTGTGCTTGTGGGACTGGATGTAGTCCTGGATCTGGAACTTGGGCTCGTGAGGCTGCTGGCTGTGTCTGTGCTTCAGTTCCCTGGGGGGGGGACACACAAGACGGACGCACACACGACAGGAAGTCACATACTGGCCGTGCGGCGGACAGAGGGAGCTCTGCGTGCTGGGGTGGCATCCAAAGGTGAAAGTCTCCGCGGGGCCCTTGGACTTCATCAAAGTGTTTTCTAGTGTCTGGCCCCAGCATTAAGTGTGTCATATTTGTGTTTATAAGAGTGTATACTCAAAATAAGAGTGTATGTTCACAATAAGAGTGTATACTCACAATAGGAGTGTATACTCACAATAGGAGTGTATACTCACAATAAGAGTGTATACTCACAACAAGAGTGTATACTCACAATAAGAGTGTATACTCACAATAAGAGTGTATACTCACAATAGGAGTGTATACTCACAATAAGAGTGTATACTCACAATAAGAGTGTATACTCACAATAAGAGTGTATACTCACAACAAGAGTGTATACTCACAATAAGAGTGTACTGTATACTCACAATAAGTGTGTATACTCACAATAAGAATGTATACTCACAATAAGACTTAATACTCACAATAGGAGTGTATACTCACAATAAGAGTGCATACTCACAATAAGAATGTATACTCATGATAAGAGTGTATACTCATGATAAGAGTGTATACTCACGATAAGAGTGTATACTCATGATAAGAGTGTATACTCACAACAAGAGTGTATACTCACAATAAGAGTGTACTGTATACTCACAATAAGTGTGTATACTCACAATAAGAATGTATACTCACAATAAGAGTGTATACTCACAATAAGACTTTATACTCACAATAGGAGTGTATACTCACAATAAGAGTGTATACTCACAATAAGAGTGTATACTCACAATAAGAGTGTATACTCACGATAAGAGTGTATACTCACGATAAGAGTGTATACTCATGATAAGAGTGTATACTCACAATAAGAGTGTATACTCGCAATAAGAATGTATACTCACAATAAGAATGTATACTCACAATAAGAGTGTATACTCACGATAAGAGTCTATACTCACAATAAGAGTGTATACTCACAATAAGAGTGTACTGTATACTCACAATAAGTGTGTATACTCACAATAAGAATGTATACTCACAATAAGAGTGTATACTCACAATAAGACTTTATACTCACAATAGGAGTGTATACTCACAATAAGAGTGTATACTCACAATAAGAGTGTATACTCACAATAAGAGTGTATACTCACGATAAGAGTGTATACTCATGATAAGAGTGTATACTCACAATAAGAGTGTATACTCGCAATAAGAATGTATACTCACAATAAGAGTGTATACTCACAATAAGAATGTATACTCACAATAAGAGTGTATACTCACAATAAGAATGTATACTCACAATAAGAATGTATACTCACAATAAGAGTGTATACTCACGATAAGAGTCTATACTCACAATAAAAGTGTATACTCACAATAAGAGTGTATACTCACAATAAGAGTGTATACTCACGATAAGAGTGTATACTCACAGTATGAGTGTATACTCACAATAGGAGAGGAACCCACCTGTGTCACCTGGCCCCTCCCCCGTGCAAATATTCAATAACACATTTGTGCCGCAAACACTTCTTGTCTATGATACTTCTTGTTAATTATATTTTATACTTATGTTAATATTTTATACTTTTTATGTTATTCTTGTTTTATACTTTTTATGTTATTAATGTTTTATATGTGTATGTTATTAATGTTATATACTTTTTGTTATTCGTGTTTTATACTTTCTATTGTTTTATACTTTTTATGTTGTTAGTGTTTTATACTTTTTATGTTATTCATGTTTTATACTTTTTATTTTATTCATGTTATATACTGTTTGTTATTCGATTTTTATACTTTGTGTGTTATTGTTTTATACATTTTATGTTATTCATGTTTTATACTTTTAATTTTATTAATGTTATATACTTTTTGTTATTCGTTTTTTTTACTTTGTGTTATTGTTTTATACTTATGTTATTCATGTTTTATTATTATTATTATACTTATATACATAAGTATATATAGTCGATACTATTATGATTACATCGATATTTTTATTATCTCAAAATCTTTTGTCTCTTTTATTCATGTTTTATACTTTTTATCTTATTTATATTTTACACTTTTTATGTTATTCATGTTTTATGCTTTTTACGTTATTAGTGTTTTATACATTTTATGTTATTAATGTTGTATACTTTGTTATTCATGTTTTATACTTTTTATCTTGTTTATGTTTTACACCTTTTATGTTATTCATGTTTTATACTTTTTATGTTATTAGTGTTTTATACATTTTATGTTATTAATGTTGTATACTTTGTTATTCATGTTTTATACTTTTTATCTTATTTATGTTATTCATGTTTTATACTTTTTGTTATTCATGTTTTATACTATTTGTGTTATTAATGCGTGTTTTATACTCATGTTATTAATGTTGTATACTTTTTTATGTTATTCATGTTTTATACTTTTTATGTTATTAATGTTGTATACTTTTTATGTTATTCATGTTTTATACTTTTTATTTTATTCATGTTACATACTTTTTGTTATTCGATTTTTATACTTGATGTGTTATTGTTTTATACATTTTATGTTATTCATGTTTTATACTTTTAATTTGATTAATGTTATATACTTTTTGTTATTCGTTTTTTTTACTTTGTGTTATTGTTTTATACTTATGTTATTCATGTTGTATTATTATTATTATACTTATATACATAAGTATATATAGTCGATACTATAATGATTACATCGATATTTTTATTATCTCAAAATCTTTTGTCTCTTTTATTCATGTTTTATACTTTTTATCTTATTTATATTTTACACTTTTTATGTTATTCATGTTTTATACTTTTTATGTTATTAGTGTTTTATACATTTTATGTTATTAATGTTGTATACTTTGTTATTCATGTTTTATACTTTTTATCTTGTTTATGTTTTATACCTTTTATGTTATTCATGTTTTATACTTTTTATGTTATTAGTGGTTTTATACATTTTATGTTATTAATGTTGTATACTTTGTTATTCATGTTTTATACTTTTTATCTGATTTATGTTATTCATGTTTTATACTTTTTGTTATTCATGTTTTATACTATTTGTGTTATTAATGCGTGTTTTATACTCATGTTATTAATGTTGTATACTTTTTTGTTATTCATGTTTTATACTTTTTATGTTATTAATGTTGTATACTTTTTATGTTATTCATGTTTTATACTTTTTATTTTATTCATGTTATATACTGTTTGTTATTCGATTTTGATACTTTATGTGTTATTGTTTTATACTTTTTATGTTATTCATGTTTTATACTTTTTATTTTATTCATGTTTTATACTTTTTGTTATTCGTTTTTTATACTTTGTGTTATTGTTTTATACTTATGTTATTCATGTTTTATTATTATTATTATACTTATATACATAAGTATATATAGTCGATACTATAATGATTACATCGATATTTTTATTATCTCAAAATCTTTTGTCTCTTTTATTCATGTTTTATACTTTTTATCTTATTTATATTTTACACTTTTTATGTTATTCATGTTTTATACTTTTTATGTTATTAGTGTTTTATACATTTTATGTTATTAATGTTGCATACTTTGTTATTCATGTTTTATACTTTTTATCTTGTTTATGTTTTACACCTTTTATGTTATTCATGCTTTATACTTTTTATGTTATTAGTGTTTTATACATTTTATGTTATTAATGTTGTATACTTTGTTATTCATGTTTTATACTTTTTATCTTGTTTATGTTTTATACCTTTTATGTTATTCATGTTTTATACTTTTTATGTTATTAGTGTTATATACTTTTTGTTATTCGTTTTTTTTTTACTTTGTGTTATTGTTTTATACTTATGTTATTCATGTTGTATTATTATTATTATACTTATATACATAAGTATATATAGTCGATACTATAATGATTACATCGATATTTTTATTATCTCAAAATCTTTTGTCTCTTTTATTCATGTTTTATACTTTTTATCTTATTTATATTTTACACTTTTTATGTTATTCATGTTTTATACTTTTTATGTTATTAGTGTTTTATACATTTTATGTTATTAATGTTGCATACTTTGTTATTCATGTTTTATACTTTTTATCTTGTTTATGTTTTATACCTTTTATGTTATTCATGTTTTATACTTTTTATGTTATTAGTGTTTTATACATTTTATGTTATTAATGTTGTATACTTTGTTATTCATGTTTTATACTTTTTATCTTATTGATGTTGTTCATGTTTTATACTTTTTGTTATTCATGTTTTATACTATCTGTGTTATTAATGCGTGTTTTATACTCATGTTATTAATGTTGTATACTTTTTTATGTTATTCATGTTTTATACTTTTTATGTTATTAATGTTGTATACTTTGTTATTCATGTTTTATACTTTTTATCTTGTTTATGTTTTATACCTTTTATGTTATTCATGTTTTATACTTTTTATGTTATTAGTGTTTTATACATTTTATGTTATTAATGTTGTATACTTTGTTATTCATGTTTTATACTTTTTATCTTATTTATGTTATTCATGTTTTATACTTTTTGTTATTCATGTTTTATACTATTTATGTTATTAATGCGTGTTTTATACTCATGTTATTAATGTTGTATACTTTTTTATGTTATTCATGTTTTATACTTTTTATGTTATTAATGTTGTATACTTTTTATGTTATTCATGTTTTATACTTTTTATGTTATTAATGTTGTATACTTTTTATGTTATTCATGTTTTATACTTTTTATGTTATTAGTGTTTTATACATTTTATGTTATTAATGTTGTATACTTTGTTATTCATGTTTTATACTTTTTATCTGATTTATGTTATTCATGTTTTATACTTTTTGTTATTCATGTTTTATACTATTTATGTTATTAATGCGTGTTTTATACTCATGTTATTAATGTTGTATACTTTTTTATGTTATTCATGTTTTATACTTTTTATTTTATTCATGTTATATACTTTTTGTTATTCGTTTTTTATACTTTATGTTATTGTTTTATACATTTTATGTTATTCATGTTTTATACATATATTAAAAAAGTACCACTGATAGTCGCACGCACGCACGCACGCGCACACACACACACGCACACACACACACGCACACACACACACACACACGGTGTGGTGAAATTACCCTCAGCATTTGACCCATCCCCTTGTTCCACCCCCTGGGAGGTGAGGGGAGCAGTGAGCAGCAGCGGTGGTTGTGCTCGGGAATCATTTTGGTGATTTAACCCCCAATTCCAACCCTTGATGCTGAGTGTCAAGCAGTATATATATATATATATATATATACACACCATATATAGTCGATACTATAATGATTACATCGATATTTTTATTATCTCAAAATCTTTTGTCTTTTTTATTGTTCATAAAGTCAGTAAATACGTCCCTTGACACGTGAGAGCTTTAATTATAACCAATGTATGATCCTGTAACTACTTGGTATCGGATCCATACCCAAATTTAAGTATCAAAGAAGTATCAAAGAAGAGAAGAATAAGTGATTATTACATTTGAACACAAGTGTAGATAGAACAGAGAGTAAGCAGATATTAACACTAGATTAATAATCCATGATGTTTCATGTATCAGAAGAGTTTTTGTTCAAATAAAGCCAATATTGATTTTCTTTTATTTCGAAAAGAAGCAAAAAGGAATTGAATCCATGTTGGTTTGGTTAGCAAAGGCGAGGAGATGTAATATTTCCAGTGTAAACATGATGTTATTGCCCACACTCACGTGTCATGGCAACATTTCATGTCGGCACCAATGAAAAGATTGTTTTAACAGCAAACAGACTTTCTTGTTCCCACTTTTGTCTTGTCATGAAAAAATGTATTTAAAAATGTGATGGATGGATGGAAACATCCTGAAGTGCCAACAATACTCCATTTTACATTTGGTGACTTGAATATTAACAAAGATTAGTGATATTGTTGTTATTAATATTAACAAGTATTAGTCAGATTGTTGTTATAAATATTAACAAGTATTAGTCATATTGTTATTAATATTAACAAGTATTAGTGATGTATAATAAATATTAACAAGTATTAGTGATATGGTTATTATAAAAATTAACAAGTATTAGTCATATTGTTATTAATAATAACAAGTATTAGTCATATTGTTATTAATATTAACAAGTATTAGTCATATTGTTATTATAAATATTAACAAGTATTAGTCATATTGTTTATATAAATATCAACAAGTATTAATGATAGTTATTATAAATATTATCAAGTATTAGTGATATTGTTTATATAAATATTAACAAGTATTAGTGATATGGTTATTATAAATATTAACAAGTATTAGTGATATTGTTATTATAAATATTAACAAGTATTAGTGATATTGTTATTATAAATATTAACACGTTTTAGTCATATTGTTATTGTAAATATTAACAAGTATTAGTGATGTATAATAAATATTAACAAGTATTAGTGATATTGTTATTATAAATATTAACAAGTATTAGTGATATTGTTTATATAAATATTAACAAGTATTAGTGATATTGTTATTATAAATATTAACACGTTTTAGTCATATTGTTATTGTAAATATTAACAAGTATTAGTGATGTATAATAAATATTAACAAGTATTAGTGATATTGTTATTATAAATATTAACAATTATTAGTGATATTGTTATTATAAATATTAACACGTTTTAGTCATATTGTTATTGTAAATATTAACAAGTATTAGTGATGTATAATAAATATTAACAAGTATTAGTGATATGGTTATTATAAATATTAACACGTTTTAGTCATATTGTTTATATAAATATTAACAAGTATTAGTGATATTGTTTATATAAATATTAACAAGTATTAGTGATATGGTTATTATAAATATTAACACGTTTTAGTCATATTGTTATTGTAAATATTAACAAGTATTTGTGATGTATAATAAATAAACAAGTATTAGTGATATTGTTATTATAAAAATTAACAGGTATTAGTCATATTGTTATTAATATTAACAAGTATTAGTCATATTGTTATTAATATTAACAAGTATTAGTCATATTGTTATTATAAATATTAACAAGTATTAGTCATATTGTTTATATGAATATCAACAAGTATTAATGATATCGTTTATATAAATATTATCAAGTATTAGTGATATTGTTATTATAAATATTAACAAGTATTAGTGATATTGTTATCATAAATATTAACAAGTATTAGTCATATTGTTATTATAAATATTAACAAGTATTAGTCATATTGTTATTATAAATATTAACAAGTATTAGTCATATTGTTATTATAAATATTAACAAGTATTAGTCATATTGTTATTAATATTAACAAGTATTAGTCATATTGTTTATATAAATATCAACAAGTATTAATGATATTATTATAAATATTATCAAGTATTAGTGATATTGATTATATAAATATTAACAAGTATTAGTGATATTGTTTATATAAATATTAACAAGTATTAGTGATATGGTTATTATACATATTAACACGTTTTAGTCATATTGTTTATATAAATATTAACAAGTATTAGTCATATTGTTATTAATATTAACAAGTATTAGTCATATTGTTTATATAAATATCAACAAGTATTAATGATATTGTTATTAATATTAACAAGTATTAGTCATATTGTTTATATAAATATCAACAAGTATTAATGATATTGTTATTATAAATATTATCAAGTATTAGTGATATTGATTATATAAATATTAACAAGTATTAGTGATATTATTATAAATATTAACAAGTATTAGTGATATTGTTTATATAAATATTAACAAGTATTAGTGATATTGTTTATATAAATATTAACAAGTATTAGTGATATTGTTTATATAAATATTAACAAGTATTAGTGATATTGTTATTATAAATATTAACACGTGTTAGTCATATTGTTATTGTAAATATTAACAAGTATTAGTGATGTATAATAAATATTAACAAGTATTAGTGATATTGTTATTATAAAAATGAACAAGTATTAGTGATACTATTATAAATATTACGTATTAGTGGTATTGTTATTATAAATATTAACAAGTATTAGTCATATTGTTATTATAAATATTAACAAGTATTAGTCATATTGTTATTATAAATATTAACAAGTATTAGTGATATTGTTATTATAAATATTAACAAGTATTAGTGATATTGTTATTATAAATATTAACACGTGTTAGTCCTATTGTTATTGTAAATATTAACAAGTATTAGTGATGTATAATAAATATTAACAAGTATTAGTGATATTGTTATTATAAAAATTAACAAGTATTAGTGATACTATTATAAATATTACGTATTAGTGATATTGTTATTATAAATATTAACAAGTATTAGTCATATTGTTATTATAAATATTAACAAGTATTATTCATATTGTTATTATAAATATTAACAAGTATTAGTGATATTGTTATTATAAATATTAACAAGTATTAGTGATATTGTTATTATAAATATTAACACGTTTTAGTCATATTGTTTATATAAATATTAACAAGTATTAGTGATATTGTTTATATAAATATTAACAAGTATTAGTGATATGGTTATTATAAATATTAACACGTTTTAGTCATATTGTTATTGTAAATATTAACAAGTATTTGTGATGTATAATAAACAAACAAGTATTAGTGATATTGTTATTATAAAAATTAACAGGTATTAGTCATATTGTTATTAATATTAACAAGTATTAGTCATATTGTTATTAATATTAACAAGTATTAGTCATATTGTTATTATAAATATTAACAAGTATTAGTCATATTGTTTATATGAATATCAACAAGTATTAATTATATCGTTTATATAAATATTATCAAGTATTAGTGATATTGTTATTATAAATATTAACAAGTATTAGTGATATTGTTTATATAAATATTAACAAGTATTAGTCATATTGTTATTATAAATATTAACAAGTATTAGTCATATTGTTATTATAAATATTAACAAGTATTAGTCATATTGTTATTATAAATATTAACAAGTATTAGTCATATTGTTATTAATATTAACAAGTATTAGTCATATTGTTTATATAAATATCAACAAGTATTAATGATATTATTATAAATATTATCAAGTATTAGTGATATTGATTATATAAATATTAACAAGTATTAGTGATATTGTTTATATAAATATTAACAAGTATTAGTGATATGGTTATTATACATATTAACACGTTTTAGTCATATTGTTTATATAAATATTAACAAGTATTAGTCATATTGTTATTAATATTAACAAGTATTAGTCATATTGTTTATATAAATATCAACAAGTATTAATGATATTGTTATTAATATTAACAAGTATTAGTCATATTGTTTATATAAATATCAACAAGTATTAATGATATTGTTATTATAAATATTATCAATTATTAGTGATATTGATTATATAAATATTAACAAGTATTAGTGATATTATTATAAATATTAACAAGTATTAGTGATATTGTTTATATAAATATTAACAAGTATTAGTGATATTGTTTATATAAATATTAACAAGTATTAGTGATATTGTTTATATAAATATTAACAAGTATTAGTGATATTGTTATTATAAATATTAACACGTGTTAGTCATATTGTTATTGTAAATATTAACAAGTATTAGTGATGTATAATAAATATTAACAAGTATTAGTGATATTGTTATTATAAAAATTAACAAGTATTAGTGATACTATTATAAATATTACGTATTAGTGGTATTGTTATTATAAATATTAACAAGTATTAGTCATATTGTTATTATAAATATTAACAAGTATTAGTCATATTGTTATTATAAATATTAACAAGTATTAGTGATATTGTTATTATAAATATTAACAAGTATTAGTGATATTGTTATTATAAATATTAACACGTGTTAGTCATATTGTTATTGTAAATATTAACAAGTATTAGTGATGTATAATAAATATTAACAAGTATTAGTGATATTGTTATTATAAAAATTAACAAGTATTAGTGATACTATTATAAATATTACGTATTAGTGATATTGTTATTATAAATATTAACAAGTATTAGTCATATTGTTATTATAAATATTAACAAGTATTATTCATATTGTTATTATAAATATTAACAAGTATTAGTGATATTGTTATTATAAATATTAACAAGTATTAGTGATATTGTTATTATAAATATTAACAAGTATTAGTGATATTGTTTATATAAATATTAACAAGTATTAGTGATATTGTTTATATAAATATTAACAAGTATTAGTAATATTGTTATTATAAATATTAACACGTGTTAGTCATATTGTTATTGTAAATATTAACAAGTATTAGTGATGTATAATAAATATTAACAAGTATTAGTGATATTGTTATTATAAAAATTAACAAGTATTAGTGATACTATTATAAATATTACGTATTAGTGATATTGTTATTATAAATATTAACAAGTATTAGTCATATTGTTATTATAAATATTAACAAGTATTAGTCATATTGTTATTATAAATATTAACAAGTATTAGTGATATTGTTATTATAAATATTAACAAGTATTAGTGATATTGTTATTATAAATATTAACAAGTATTAGTGATATTGTTTATATAAATATTAACAAGTATTAGTGATTTTGTTATTATAAATAGTAACACGTTTTAGTCATATTGTTATTGTAAATATTAACAAGCATTAGTGATGTATAATAAATATTAACAAGTATTAGTGATATTGTTATTATAAAAATTAACAGGTATTAGTGATACTATTATAAATATTACGTATTAGTGATATTGTTATTATAAATATTAACAAGTATTAGTGATACTATTATAAATATTACGTATTAGTCATATTGTTATTATAAATATTAACAAGTATTAGTGATATTGTTATAAATATTAACAAGTATTAGTCATATTGTTATGATAAATATTAACAAGTATTAGTGATGTATTATAAATATTAACAAGTTTTAGTCTTATTTATTATAAATATTAACAAGTATTAGTAATATTGTTAATATAAATATTAACAAGTATTAGTGATGTATTATAAATATTAACAAGTTTTAGTCTTATTTATTATAAATATTAACAAGTATTAGTAATATTGTTATTATAAATATTAACAAGTATTAGTGATATTATTATAAATATTAACAAGTATTAGTGATATTAGTATAAATATTAACAAGTATTAGTCATATTGTTAATATAAATATTAACAAGTATTTGTCATATTGTTATTATATACATATATATATATTTTATTTATATTATATATATTATAAATAGCTTTAGTCACACGCAGGATTCTCACAAGAATAAGGCCAAAATACAACCTTACCCACTGAAAGTCATTAATGATCCAAAGCTGCCATCTCGACTGTTTGACTCTTACTGACGTCCTATGGTGACTGCGTGGTTACTATGGTTACCGCTCATTTTAAAAAGTGGATAAAAACGGACGTTTGCTTGTCTGCCGAGCACAGACCAGGACATCTGCTATTTGACGTGCAAGTCAAAAGTCTATTCACTTACTTGGCGACGGCCAGAAATGCCAGCTCCACATTGATTCCCGTCTTGGCGCTGGTTTCCATGAAGGGAACACCGTATTCCTGAAAAGAAACATCATTGCCATCAGAACGACATGTTATGTTTCGGTTTCTTCTTCCACTTCCTGTTTTGCTTTGATCTTGCAGCCAAAGTGTCTCAGCGCTGTTCTCCACACCTGCTCCTGATTAGTGTTCCTTGACCAAGGGGCTCACCTGCCTCTGATCACTAGACGGGAGTGTTTGTCTGGTTGATCGAATATTTTATTTAAGCACAGTGGTCACAAAAATACAGGGAGACTCCCTGAGCGTTCAGTGGATCACATGTGAGCAACATCAGACGTGCACGCCTGTCTCGAACCTGACATAACAATTGACATGTCTTACTAGAATCAAAAGACATTCAGTCATTTCCTGAGAACCTTCACATGTTGCACAATGAGATGTAAGCATGGGATAAAGTGTACATTCTTGTAACTTTCTGTCTGTAAAATATATCCTATAAAAAGTGATATATATACTAGTTACTAGAGGTGTAACGGTACCGTTTTGGTCCGGGGGTTTCGGTTCCGAGGTGTACCGAACGAGTTTCCACACGTTGTGTAAACAATGCACACCGAGGCACAACACAAGGCATGCTAGCAGCTAACGGGCTAGGATAAACTGACCATACGTCCTCTTTTAACCGGACATGTCCTCTTTTGCGGAGTTTCTTAAATGCCTCAAATGTCCGGCATTTTGAGTTAGGGTTGCGTGTATTTTCAATGTACGTTCAGGGTTAAGAAGGGGTTAAAAACAAAACAAACAGCAGCATTGGTGAGGGAGGGGCAGAGACAGAGAGAGAGAGAGAGTTATGATAAACGCGCATGCGTCGCCAGGCTTTGCTTTTAATCCATAGACTTAT
>NC_084569.2:39687458-39842458 GCF_033978685.3 Nerophis lumbriciformis | reverse complement strand
TATGCTTTTCAAACGCTGTATTTATTAATTAAAACAAGTGCATTTTAAATTGCAGGAAAGAAAATTGTGCTGACATTGCACTTTATAATAGCACTATTAACCAGTCATTTTAAACATTAACTCATTCCTTTACAGAACAAACACATTGAAAAATAAAGTGCAAATGTACTTATTTGTACAAAAGTGTTAACATTGAAAAAACATGACATATACGTGAACATAACAAAAAAGTTGTACTTTTTATATGTCAGGGCCCTATGCTGCATTGCATTTGCAAAAGACCAAATTAGCCAAGAGTCTGTCAGTCATTTGTGCACGATGGGGGCGTAGTATGATGCCACCATGGCTGAAAACTCGCTCCACTGGAGCACTGGAGGCAGGCACTGCCAAGACTCTCATGGCCACTCGGAACAGTGAAGGAAGAGTCTTCATGTTCAATGCCCAGAACAAAAGGGGGAGAGAGTTGTTTTGGGTTGGTGCACGACTTGTAAGTGTATCTTGTGTTTTTTATGTTGATTTAATTAAAAAAAGAAAAAAAATTTTTTTATTTCTTGTGCGGCCCGATACCAATCGATCCACGGACCAGTACCGGGCCGCGGCCCGGTGGTTGGGGACCACTGAGGTAAACAACCAACAGTATGTCAGAAAGCTAGCTAAAACGGTACACATATTCATAATATAGTATACATTTTAACTGACCTTTATTTGACTATTTTTGTCTTTTTTTAGGTGGCTAAAATACGCGGTGCTGCTGACCGCCGTCTAACGTTACGTGTGATATATTGACTAACGTAACCCTGCTTAAAAAAAAATCACTGAACAAAAAGTATGAATAAGGTAGTGAACTGCAACAGATTCCCATGTTTGCAATAACGTTATAACGTTAGCAGTGAGTTTACAGCCTCACTGATTTAACTACACAGCAAATAAAAGTCACGTTACTTAGCCAATAAACGTTATCTTACATTCAAAACTTACCGTTCTTTGTGCAACTTCAAATGCCGGACGAAGTTGGAAGTTGTTGCCTCTCCATCAGTCATTTTCGAACCGCATGTGTTGCATACTGCAAACCGTTTTGTGTTGACCACCTCGTAATTTTTATACCCAAACAAAATTATTTTAGGTATCATTTTTTGTTCACTGGCGTGTGGTTTGGACATGTCTTCTTCCTGCAATTTGATTGGATGAATGCTGTGTGATGAAAACAAAGTAGATCTAATTTGATTGGCTGTTGTACTGAGAGCACACCAGCTGACACACGCAACGCTGATAGACAAGTACACAATGAAAAATACGGAGCGCTCCCGAATAACTTTTTCATCTTTGGGTTTTGGGGAAAGTAGCAAGTCATGTCAAGTCATGTCAATTCAAAAGGCTCAAGTCCAAGTGAAGTCACAAGTCATTGATGTTAAAGTCGAAGTCGAGTTGCAAGTCTTTTTACATTTTGTCAAGTCGAGTCTAAAGTCATCAAATTCATGACTCGAGTCTGACTCGAGTCCAAGTCATGTGACTCGAGTCCACACCTCTGCTAATTTGCATGGTAATAAGCAACGAATTAATGGTGAATATGTGTTCCCCATACTAAAGTGTTACCATCCTTTTGTTAGGAATGGATTGACTTTCAGCAAGGTTTAGTGACAGCTGGTTATTTCGGAGCGCTGAGAGCTTCCTCAACTTGGAACTTTCCTGGCCTGAGATCAGGAGTGCTGAGTCATGGGGGGAACAGGAACAGTTCCAGGCAGCCCTTTTGTGGTTTAAGTATATCTGCCAGTTTTGTCCCACTGTTTTTTGTGCTGTCTAAAAAAAAAAGTAAACACTTCTGCTGTTATAATTGTAACGTTATTACCATTTAGCAGAGGTGTGGACTCGAGTCACATGACTTGGACTCGAGTCAGACTCGAGTCATGAATTTGATGACTTTAGACTCGACTTGACAAAATGTAAAAAGACTTGCAACTCGACTTAGACTTTAACATCAATGACTTGTGACTTCACTTGGACTTGAGCCTTTTGAATTGACATGACTTGACATGACTTGCTACTTTCCCCAAAACCCAAAGATGAAAAAGTTATTCGGGAGCGCTCCGTATTTTTCATTGTGTACTTGTCTATCAGCGTTGCGTGTGTCAGCTGGTGTGCTCTCAGTACAACAGCCAATCAAATTAGATCTACTTTGTTTTCATCACACAGCATTCATCCAATCAAATTGCAGGACAACCAACGAAGAAGACATGTCCGAACCACACGCCAGTGAACAAAAAATGATACCTAAAATAATTTCGTTTGGGTATAAAAATTACGAGGTGGTCAACACAAAACGGTTTGCAGTATGCAACACATGCGGTTCGAAAATGACTGATGGAGAGGCAACAACTTCCAACTTCGTCTGGCATTTGAAGTTGCACAAAGAAGGGTAAGTTTTGAATGTAAGATAACGTTTATTGGCTAAGTAACGTGACTTTTATTTGCTGTGTAGTTAAATCAGTGAGGCTGTAAACTCACTGCTAACGTTATAACGTTATTGCAAACACGGGAATCTGTTGCAGTTCACTACCTTATTCATACTTTTTGTTCAGTGATTTTTTTTAAGCAGGGTTACGTTAGTCAATATATCACACGTAACGTTAGACGGCGGTCAGCAGCACCGCGTATTTTAGCCACCTAAAAAAAGACAAAAATAGTAAAATAAAGGTCAGTTAAAATGTATACTATATTATGAATATGTGTACCGTTTTAGCTAGCTTTCTGACATACTGTTGGTTGTTTACCTCAGTGGTCCCCAACCACCGGGCCGCGGCCCGGTACTGGTCCGTGGATCGATTGGTATCGGGCCGCACAAGAAATAATTTTTTCTTCTTTTAATTAAATCAACATAAAAAACACAAGATACACTTACAAGTAGTGCACCAACCCAAAACAACTCTCTCCCCCCTTTTGTTCTGGGCATTGAACATGAAGACTCTTCCTTCACTGTTCCGAGTGGCCATGAGAGTCTTGGCAGTGCCTGCCTCCAGTGCTCCAGTGGAGCGAGTTTTCAGCCATGGTGGCATCATACTACGCCCCCATCGTGCACAAATGACTGACAGACTCTTGGCTAATTTGGTCTTTTGCAAATGCAATGCAGCATAGGGCCCTGACATATAAAAAGTACAACTTTTTTTGTTATGTTCACGTATATGTCATGTTTTTTCAATGTTAACACTTTTGTACAAATAAGTACATTTGCACTTTATTTGTCAATGTGTTTGTTCTGTAAAGGGATGAGTTAATGTTTAAAATGACTGGTTAATAGTGCTATTATAAAGTGCAATGTCAGCACAATTTTCTTTCCTGCAATTTAAAATGCACTTGTTTTAATAAATAAATACAGCGTTTGAAAAGCATACACAATCTGTGTTAATATATTAGTCTGTGGTTAAAAGGACTTGAAAGGACTCGAAACTCAAAATGCAGGACTTAGGACTTGACTTGAGACTTTCCAGTCTTGACTTTGGACTTGACTCGGGGCTTGCCTGTCTTGACTTGGACTTGAGGGCAAAGACTTGAGACTTACTTGTGACTTGCAAAACAATGACTTGGTCCCACCTCTGCGCATTTAGTTAATATTCACAGCTACTTTTTCGCCGCGACTATAAACAGTATAATTTGTGTAGTGACGACTATGACTGCTTTAATATGGATTAGCAATCGCTTCGGGGAGTTGGGGGTCAGGACAGCAATTATGCGTTCAGGTGAGTGCCAGAGAAATAATAGATTGTCCAAGTCCAGATTTGTAGTTTCAATTGTCTATTGAAGACATGCATGAGTTGGTTTTGTGTGTGTGTGGTTTCCTATGCAAAACAATTACAATCATTATAGATCAACTAAAGTGACAACAATGCAATTAAATATAAGCACAAGTCTGCTACAGGGCTGTTGAAATATACTCACTTAGCTGTTGTACCGGTACTAGTATAGTATCGCGGCACTAATGAATCAAAAACGATACTATACTCCGTTTGAAACGCATGACGGCGCGTCGTAATATTGCTGGTTTTACGAGCAGTGGAGCACGTTGGGCAGCGCACACACACAGAGTACTTACAAGCAGACACAGTGTGTAGACAGAAAAGGGAGAATGGACGCATTTTGGTGTAAAAAGTCAAGATAAAGGTGAAGTTATAACACTGAAACACCCTCAGTAAGAGCTGCTTTAAGCATACTTGCCAACCCTCCCGAATTTTCCGGGAGACTCCCGAAATTCAGCGCCTCTCCCGAAAACCTCCCGGGACAAATATTCTCCCGAAAATCTCCCGATTTTCAGCCGGAGCTGGAGGCCACGCCCCCTCCAGCTCCATGCGGACCTGAGTGAGGAGAGCCTTATGACAGGAGGACAACAGGGTGACAAGAACTAAATCATCCAGACTAGAGATGAATTAAATTATTATGTTTATCTTACCTAAAAATAAATATATTTATTAATTACAAAAAAACTAAATCGTTTTTTTTACTATATTTTGCTAAAAACATCAAAATTGTGTTTTTATTTGTATTTTTTCTGTCTCCTTATTACATCCAGCCATAGAATTATACATTAAAATAAACATATATGAAATAATTAATTTTAAATGATCATAATAATTAATTTAAAATGACCATATTTAATTATCAAAATAATTGCTTGTTTATCAACAACTTTAGCATTTTATTCATTACATTTTGAAGCTCTCAGAAGCCAAGTTATGTTATATCCTTAAGATTTATTTATGCAAGTATCTAAACACAGTTTTGTTTGCATATTTTCAGGATGTAGATACATACATACTGTACATATATATATATATATATATATATATTTCATACATACATACATATATATATATATATATATATATATAAAAAATACTTGACTTGGTGAATTCTAGCTGTCAATATACACCTCCCCTCTTAACCACGCCCCCGCCCACAACCACGCCCCAGTCCCACCCCCGACCACGCCCCCCACCCCCACCCCCACCTCCCGAAATCGGAGGTCTCAAGGTTGGCAAGTATGGCTTTAAGACATGGCTAACATCCATCCACAGTGTTTTAGCTACTTCTAAATCACTAATCCTTGTCTCCATGGCCATCCATCCATCCATCTTCTTCCGCTTATCCGAGGTCGGGTCGCGGGGACAGCAGCCTAAGCAGGGAAGCCCAGAATTCCCTCTCCCCAGCCACTTCGTTCAGCTCTTCCCAGGGGATCCCGAGGCGCTCCCAGGCCAGCCAGGAGACATAGTATTCCATGGCGACAAATAAAATTAGTTTCTTACAAGTATCATTATCACTGGAGGACGAGATATAGCTAAACATGCTTCACTACACACCGTAGGAGGATACAATAGCTCACCGACGTCACAATGTAAACAAATGCCATGGGTGGATCTACACCTGACATCCACAGTAATGATACCAAGTACAAGAGTGTATCTAGTCGACACTACTATGATTACGTGGATATTTTTTAATCGTCACAAAATCTTTTTTCCTTTTTTAAAAATTCATATTTTGTTTATAAACTCAGTAAATACGTCCCTGGACACATGAGGACTTTGAATATGACCAATGTATGATCCTGTAACTACTTGGTATCGCATCGATACCTAAATGTGTGGTATCATCCAAAACTAATGTCAAGTATATTTTCCGCACTATTAGCCGCACCTAAAAACCACAAATTTACTCAAAAGCTGACAGTGCGGCTTATAACCCGGTGCGCTTTATATATGGATTAATATTAAGATTCATTTTCATAAAGTTTCGGTCTCGCAACTACGGTAAACAGCCGCCATCTTTTTTCCCCGTAGAAGAGGAAGTGCTTCTTCTTCTACGCAAGCAACCGCCAAGGTAAGCACCCGCCCCCATAGAACAGGAAGCGCTTCTTCTTCTACTGTAAGCAACCACCCGCCCGCGTAGAAGAAGAAGAAGAAGCGCGCGGATATTACGTTTCATTTCCTTTGTGTGTTTACATCTGTAAAGACCACAAAATGGCTCCTACTAAGCGACAGGTTTCCGGTTCATGAAAAGACGCAATCTCTCCATCCGCACACGGACTACTATTTCACAGCAACTGCCTAAAGACTTTCAAGAAAAGCTGGCTACTTTCCGTGCATATTGTAAAAACAAGATAGCTGAAAAAAAGATCCGGCCAGAGAACATTATCAACATGGACGAGGTTCCACTGACTTTTGATATTCCTGTGAACCGCACTGTGGATACAACGGGAGCACGTACGGTGAATATTCGCACCACAGGGAATGAGAAGTCATCCTTCACTGTGGTTCTAGCTTGCCATGCTAATGGCCAGAAACTTCCACCCATGGTGATATTCAAAAGGAAGACCTTGCCAAAAGAGACCTTTCCAGCCGGCGTCATCATAAAAGCTAACTCGAAGGGATGGATGGATGAAGAAAAGATGAGCGAGTGGTTAAGGTAAGTTTACGCGAAGAGGCCGGGTGGCTTTTTTCACGCAGCTCCGTCCATGTTGATATACGACTCCATGCGCGCCCACATCACGCTGGTTTTTGATATATTATTAAAGTTTGACTGACCTATCTGACTGTTTTTTTGACATTCCTTTAGCGCAGTTAGATGCGGCTTATAACACGGGGCGGCTTATAGGTGGACAAAGTTTTGAAATATGCCGTTCATTGAAGGCGCGGCTTATAACCCAGGGCAGGGCGCCTTATGGTGCGGAAAATACGGTAAGTGATTATTACATTTTAACAGAAGTGTAGATAGAACATGTTGAAACAGAAAATAAGCAGATATTAACAGTAAATGAACATTTTTTTACAGTTTGTCCCTCATAATGTGTACAAAATAATAGAATGACACAATATGTTACTGCATACGTCAGCAGACTAATTAGGAGTCTTTGTTTGTTTACTTACTACTAAAAGACAAGTTGTCTAGTATGTTCACTATTTTATTTAAGGACTAAGTTACAATAATAAACATATTGTCATGACTTGGTCCTGGGTGTTTGCTTTTCCGAGATGCAACGGAAAGTTGGCTCGGGCAAGACGGGAATGTAAGTACATTTTTTTATTGAAACACTAGAACTACAAAAAAGGATCAAACAAAAGGCACGCACAATGGCGGAGAACAAACTATGAAACCAAACACTTGCACAAAGGCAAAAACTATGAACAACAAAAAACACTAACTGTGGCTTAATAAACAAAAACTTACTTGGCATGGAACCGGCATGAAAAAACCCCAGCAAGGATCATAAGCGTGTGGAGAGTGTGCAGAAGCATAAATATGGAGATGTCACCAGCAAGACAAACTGAAAAACACTGAACTTAAATACTACAGACATGATTAACGAAAACAGGTGCGTGACTCAAAACGTGAAACAGGTGCGTGACGTGACAGGTGAAAACTAATGGGTTGCTATGGTGACAAACAAGAGTGCACAATGAGTCCAAACGTGGAACAGGTGAAACTAATGGGTAATCATGGAAACAAGACAAGGGAGTGAAAAGCCAGAAACTAAAAAGTCCAATAACTAAACAAAACATGACTAAGACAAAACATGATTACACAGACATGACACATGTGTTTCATGCACATTAAGATTTTTTGTTAAAATAAAGACAATAATTTTTTTTTTTTTGTGGTGCCCTTTATTTAGAAAAGTATCAAAATACATTTTGGTACCTGTACCAAAATATTGGTATCGGGACAAGTATGTTCACTATTTTATTTAAGGACTAAATTACAAAAATAAACATATGTTTCATGTACCCTAACATTTTTGGTTCAAATAAAGACAATAATGACATTTTTTTTGTGGTCCCCTTTATTTAGAAACGTATCGAATGGTATCGAAAAGTATCGAAATACATTTTGGTACCTGTACCAAAATATTGGTATCGGGACAAGTATGTTCACTATTTTATTTAAGGACTAAATTACAATAATAAACATATGTTTCATGTACCCTAACATTTTTTGTTCAAATAAAGGCAATAATGACATTTTTTTTGTGGTCTCCTTTATTTAGAAAAGTATCGAATGGTATCGAAATACATTTTGGTACCTGTACCAAAATATTGATATCGGGACAAGTATGTTCACTATTTTATTTAAGGACTAAATTACAATAATAAACATATGTTTCATGTACACTAACATTTTTTGTTCAAATAAAGGCAATAATGACATTTTTTTTGTGGTCCCCTTTATTTAGAAAAGTATCGAACGGTATCGAAAAGTATCAAAATACATTTTGGTACCGGTACCAAAATATTGATATCGGGTCAAGTATGTTCACTATTTTATTTAAGGACTAAATGACAATAATAAACATATGTTTCATGTACCCTAACATTTTTTGTTCAAATAAAGGCAATAATGACATTTTTTGTGTGGTCCCCTTTATTTAGAAAAGTATCGAACGGTATCGAAAAGTATCGAAATACATTTTGGTACCTGTACCAAAATATTGATATCGGGACAAGTATGTTCACTATTTTATTTAAGGACTAAATGACAATAATAAACATATGTTTCATGTACCCTAACATTTTTTGTTCAAATAAAGACAATAATGACATTTTTTTTGTGGTCCCCTTTATTTAGAAAAGTATCGAATGGTATCAAAAAGTATCGAAATACATTTTGGTACCTATACCAAAATATTGATATCGGGACAAGTATGTTCACTATTTTATTTAAGGACTAAATTACAATAATAAACATATGTTTCATGTACCCTAACATTTTTTGTTCAAATAAAGGCAATAATGACATTTTTTTTGTGGTCCCCTTTATTTAGAAAAGTATCGAACGGTATCGAAAAGTATCGAAATACATTTTGGTACCTGTACCAAAATATTGATATCGGGTCAAGTATGTTCACTATTTTATTTAAGGACTAAATTACAATAATAAACATATGTTTCATGTACCCTAACATTTTTTGTTCAAATAAAGGCAATAATGACATTTTTTTTGTGGTCCCCTTTATTTAGAAAAGTATCGAATGGTATCGAAAAGTATCGAAATACATTTTGGTACCTGTACCAAAATATTGGTATCGGGACAAGTATGTTCACTATTTTATTTAAGGACTAAATTACAATAATAAACATATGTTTCATGTACACTAACATTTTTTGTTCAAATAAAGGCAATAATGACATTTTTTTTGTGGTCCCCTTTATTTAGAAAAGTATCAAACGGTATCGAAAAGTATCAAAATACATTTTGGTACCGGTACCAAAATATTGGTATCGGGACAACCCTAATATACATCAATGCACAGAATCTGAACATCCCAGCCCTAAGTGATGTAATGATGAACAGAAAGTAAATAGTATCACAACAATAAGTTTTAAGCACACAGCAAGTGATATCAAAGTGTAGATAAAGTAACTCACTCTGTATTGTACTGCCAATGAAATAATTGACAAGGAACTTTCCGTTTGCTGATGCGATGATGCGTTCCATACCCCCCTCCAGTGTGGTAAAAGTGAACTACACTCAAGCGACCCAATGACACAAAAAGAGAGACAGTCTTTGGTACATTTTGCTTATAACGTGTGTTACAAGTACACCTCTGCATAATTAATTATTATTTTGAATTAGAAATCAGCTTACAACAAACACTGTCAGTTCCAAACTATAAGCCGCTACTTTTTTCCGACACTTTCAACTCAGGCCTTGTGAAACGCTGGATTTTTGTTCCCTGACGGCCATAATAAAAAATAGTTTGAAAAAAAAAACAAGCCAAGACACTTTAATGGTGTGTTACTTTAAACCAATCTCGAAGTCACCATTTTTTATTATATATTTTATTTATCCACGGTCCTAGAGAAGGTTGTTTATGATGGACTCAAATGATACTGGGGAGAAGTTTCAGTCTGGTTTTAAATCACAACATAACAGACTAAGGTTGTCCCGATACCAATATTTTGGTGCCGGTACCAGTACCAAAATGTATTTCGATACTTTTCTAAATAAAGGGGACCACAAAAAAATGGCATCATTGTCTTTATTTGAACAAAAAATGTTAGGGTACATGAAACATATGTTTATTATTGTCATTTAGTCCTTAAATAAAATAGTGAACATGCTAGACCAGGGGTCGGCAACCCAAAATGTTGAAAGAGCCATATTGGACTGAAAATACAAAAACAAATCTGTCTGGAGCCGCAAAAAGCCATATTACAAACAGATAGTGTGTCATGAGATATAAATTGAATTAAGATGACTTAAAGGAAACTTAAAGCTCCTCGGTGGCAAGGCCCCGGGGGTGGATGAGATCCGCCCGGAGTTCCTTAAGGCTCTGGATGCTGTGGGGCTGTCTTGGTTGACAAGACTCTGCAGCATCGCGTGGACATCGGGGGCGGTACCTCTGGATTGGCAGACCGGGGTGGTGTTTCCTCTCTTTAAGAAGGGGAACCGGAGGGTGTGTTCCAACTATCGTGGGATCACACTCCTCAGCCTTCCCGGTAAGGTCTATTCGGGTGTACTGGAGAAGAGGCTACGCCGGATAGTCGAACCTCGGATTCAGGAGGAACAGTGTGGTTTTCGTCCTGGTCGTGGAACTGTGGACCAGCTCTATACTCTCGGCAGGGTCCTTGAGGGTGCATGGGAGTTTGTCCAACCAGTCTACATGTGCTTTGTGGACTTGGAGAAGGCATTCGACCGTGTCCATCGGGGAGTCCTGTGGGGAGTGCTCAAGGAGTATGGGGTATCGGACTGTCTGATTGTGGCAGTCCGCTCCCTGTATGATCAGTGTCAGAGCTTGGTCCGCATTGCCGGTAGTAAGTCGGACACGTTTCCAGTGAGGGTTGGACTCCGCCAAGGCTGCCCTTTGTCACCGATTCTGTTCATAACTTTTATGGACAGACTTTCTAGGCGCAGTCAAGGCGTTGAGGGGATCTGGTTTGGTGGCTGCAGGATTAGGTCTCTGCTTTTTGCAGATGATGTGGTCCTGATGGCTTCATCTGGCCAGGATCTTCAGCTCTCGCTGGATCGGTTCGCAGCCGAGTGTGAAGCGACTGGGATGAGAATCAGCACCTCCAAGTCCGAGTCCATGGTTCTCGCCCGGAAAAGGGTGGAGTGCCATCTCCGGGTTGGGGAGGAGATCTTGCCCCAAGTAGAGGAGTTCAAGTACCTCGGAGTCTTGTTCACGAGTGATGGAAGAGTGGATCGTGAGATCGACAGGCGGATCGGTGCGGCGTCTTCAGTAATGCGGACGCTGTATCGATCCGTTGTGGTGAAGAAGGAGCTGAGCCGGAAGGCAAAGCTTTCAATTTACCGGTCGATCTACGTTCCCATCCTCACCTATGGTCATGAGCTTTGGGTTATGACCGAAAGGACAAGATCACGGGTACAAGCGGCCGAAATGAGTTTCCTCCGCCGGGTGGCGGGGCTCTCCCTTAGAGATAGGGTGAGAAGCTCTGCCATCCGGGGGGAGCTCAAAGTAAAGCCGCTGCTCCTCCACATCGAGAGGAGCCAGATGAGGTGGTTCGGGCATCTGGTCAGGATGCCACCCGAGCGCCTCCCTAGGGAGGTGTTTAGGGCATGTCCGACCGGTAGGAGGCCGCGGGGAAGACCCAGGACACGTTGGGAAGACTATGTCTCCCGGCTGGCCTGGGAATGCCTCGGGGTCCCACGGGAAGAGCTGGACGAAGTGGCTGGGGAGAGGGCAGTCTGGGCTTCCCTGCTTAGGCTGCTGCCCCCGCGACCCGACCTCGGATAAGCGGAAGAAGATGGATGGATGGATGGATAAAGGAAACTAAATGACCTCAAATATACCTACAAATGAGGCATAATGATGCAATAAGTACTAGAGATGCGCGGATAGGCAATTATTTCATCCGCAACCGCATCAGAAAGTCGTCAACCATCCGCCATCCACCCGATGTAACATTTGATCAGAACCGCACCCGCCCGCACCCGCCCGTTGTTATATATCTAATATAGACGATGCAAGGCATAAGTGAGGTTATAAAGCTTTTGCCTGTTAAAGAAAGGAGACTGATCCAATGCAGCACAGACATTCGCGTGCCACGCTGTCACGACCCAGACGCACACCAGTGCGCAATCATATGGGAGCCGCGCTGAGCGCACCTCCAAGCGCGTCTCGCTGCCGGCGACGGCCGGGTGTGGGCCCGACGCTCCAGCGCCATCCATTTTCAGGGCTAGTTGATTCGGCAGGTGGGTTGTTACACACTCCTTAGCGGGTTCCGACGTCCTGCTGTCTATATCAACCAGGGTGAGCCCCACCCCTTTCGTGAGCGCACTGCGCGCGGAGTGACCCCTGTTACGCGCCCCCGGCAACAGGGGTGGCGGGCAGGTAAGCTGCGCGGGCGGAGCGCGCGGAGTGACCCCTGTTACGAGCCCCCGGCCACGGGGGTGGCGGGCAGGTAAGCTGCTTACCTGCTGCGCGTGACGCCGGCCGCGGCGAAGGCGGACGAGGCGGGGTGTCGGTGCGGTGGGCGCGGTGGTGACCCTGGACGTGCGTCGGGCCCTTCTCGCGGATCGCCTCAGCTACGGCTCCCGGTGGGGCCCTCTTTGGGGAAGGGGCCTCGGTCCCGGACCCCGGCGAGGCGTCCCTTCTCCGCTCCGTAAAAGTATCCATCTCTTTTCTTTTTTTTTTTTCTGTTGTGGCATATGCTGCAGGTGCCTGCTCGTTTTTCGTATGTGGGTAACAACATTTAACTATGTATATATATTTACCAATTGGTTTAACTGCCACCCGCCTGAATCTATTTAAAATCTAATTTTTTTTTATTTCAACCGCCCGACCCGACCCGACCCGCGGATAAAATCTAATTTTTTTAAATTTCATCCGCCCGATCCGCGGACTCCGCGGTTGTGCCCGCAAACCGCGCATCTCTAATAAGTACATATAGCTAGCCTAAATAGCATGTTAGCATCGATTAGCTTGCAGTCATGCAGTGACCAAATATGTCTGATTAGCACTACACACAAGTCAATAACATCAACAAAACTCACCTTTGTGCATTCATGCACAACGTTAAAAGTTTGGTGGACAAAATGAGACGGAAAAAGAAGTGGCATAAAACACGTCCTAGAAAGTCGGAGAAAGTTATACATGTAAACCAGGGGTGCTCATTACGTCGATCGCGAGCTACCGGTCGATCATGGAGGGTGTGTAAGTCGATCACCAGCCAGGCATTAAAAAAATAGTCCTAAAAATGAGCGATCATAAATCTTCACTATGACGTCACTTTCGTCACTTGATTGACATTCACGGCACCCGAGGGTCTTCTGAGATGAGCTTGTGCACAAGCTAGCAAGCTACGGAGTTTGCCGACAATGTATTTCTTGTAAAGTGTATACAAAAGAGTACGGAAGCTGGATAAATAAGATGCCAAAAACCAACCACTTTCATGTGGTATTGGACAGAAAGGAGGACTTTTTTTCTCCTCCATTCGAAAATGCGGACGTTATCATCACCACTGTCTGATTCCTATCAATGCAAGTCATCAGAATCAGGTAATACACCAACTTATATTCTTGTCTTCATGAAAGAAAGGAATCTATATGTGTTAAACATGCTTGTATTATCTTTAAACACCTTAACTTGTTAACAATATTAACTATATGTGTTAAACATGCTTGTATTATCTTTAAACACCTTTAACTTATTAACAATATTAACTATATGTGTTAAACATGCTTGTATTATCTTTAAACACCTTTAACTTATTACCAATATTAACTATAAGTGTTAAACATGCTTGTATTATCTTTAAACACCTTTAACTTATTACCAATATTAACTATAAGTGTTAAACATGCTTGTATTATCTTTAAACACCTTTAACTTGTTAACAATATTAACTATGTGTTAAACATTCTTGTATTATCATTAAACACCTTTAATTTATTAACAATATTAACTATATGTGTTAAACATGCTTGTATTATCTTTAAACACCTTTAACTTATTAACAATATTAATTATATGTGTTAAACATGCTTGTATTATCTTTAAACACCTTTAACTTATTAACAATATTAACTATATGTGTTAAACATGCTTGTATTATCATTAAACACCTTTAACTTATTAACAATATTAACTATATGTGTTAAACATTCTTGTATTATCATTAAACCCCTTTAATTTATTAACAATATTAACTATATGTGTTAAACATGCTTGCATTATCTTTAAACACCTTTAACTTAGTAACAATATTAACTATATGTGTTAAACATGCTTGTATTATCATTAAACACCTTTAACTTGTTAACAAAAACATATATTTCATAAATAAGTAAATATAAATTATATATATGAATGAGGTGGATCCCCACGACTTGATCAATTGAAAAGTAGCTCGCCTGCAGAAAAAGTGTGAGCACCCTTGATGTAAACAAACTATGGTGAGTTCAAGGACCGCCAAAATTAGTAGGACAAAACGGCGCTCGCCAAATACTCGAATCAGTGAGGCATGTTTAATATAAACAGTGTGCTTTATAACAATTAGGGAGGTTTGCGTCATGTTTGTCCTCCTACGGACACCATATTAAAACAAACAAACAAAAAATGTACACTCATCTTTTTCCATTTTTCATACATGTTTGAAAAAGCTCAAGAGAGCCACTAGGGCGGCGCTAAAGAGCCGCATGCGGCTCTAGAGCCGCGGGTTGCCGACCCCTGTACTAGACAACTTGTCTTTTAGTAGTAAGTAAACAAACAAAGACTCCTAAATAGTCTGCAGTAACATATTGTGTCATTTATACACCTATTATTTTGTACACATTATAAAGGACAAACTGTAAAAATTGATTATTAATCTACTTGTTCATTTACTGTTAATATCTGCTTATTTTTTGTTTGAACATGTTCTATCTACACTTCTGTTAAAATGTAATAATCACTTATTCTTCTCTTCTTTGATACTTTACATTAGTTTTGGATGATACCACACATTTAGGTATGGATCCGATACCAAGTGTTATGACTAGGTCCTGGGTGTTAGCTTTTCCGGGATGCAACGGAAAATTGGCTCGGGCGAGACGGGAATGAAGGTACACGATGTATTTAATATATCAAAAAAAAAGTACAAACGAAAAGCGCGCACAGTGGCGGAGAATAAACTATGAAGCCAAAAGACTATAGCAAAAAAGTACAAATGAAAAGCACGCACAGTGGCGGAGAACAAACTATGAAAAACAAAAAGACTATAAACATGGAACAAAAACTTACTTTGACAGGGGACATGAAGCAGGATCTTAGAGGATGAAGAGTGTACAGAAGCATAAATGTGGAGATGTCGTCAGAACGACAAACTGAAAAGAATGAACTTAAATACTATGGACATGATTAGTGAAAGCAGGTGCGTGACTCAAAACGTGAAACAGGTGCGTGACGTGACAGGTGAAAACTAATGGTTGCTATGGTGACAAAACAAAAGTGCACAAAAAGTCCAAAACAAACATGACCAAAACAAAAACATGATCACACAGACATGACACCAAGTAGATACAGGATCATACATTGGTCATATTCAAAGTCCTCATGTGTCCAGGGACGTATTTACTGACTTTATAAACATTATATGAATTTAAAAAAGGGAAAAAATTTTTTTGTGATGATAAAAAATATCGATGTAAACATAGTAGTATCGACTCGATACGCTATAGTACTTGGTATCATTACAGTGGATGTCAGGGGTAGATCCACCCATGGCATTTGTTTACATTGTGACGCCGGTGAGCTATTGTATCCTCCTACGGTGTGTAGTGAAGCATGTTTAGCTTTGATAATGGTACATGTAAGAAACTTACGTTATTTGTCGCCATGGAGACGAGGATTAGTGATTTAGAAGTAGCTAAAACTAGCCATGTCTTAAAGCAGCTCTTCCTGAGGGTGTTTCAGTGTTATAACTTCACCTTTATCTTGACTTTTTACACCAAAATGCGTCCGTTCTCCCTTTTCTGTCTACACCAGGGGTGCTCATTACGTCGATCGCGAGCTACCGGTCGATCTCGGAGGGTGTGTCAGTCGATCACCAGCCAGCCATTAAAAAAATAGTCCTAAAAATGAGCGATCATAAATCTTTACTATGACGTCACTTGATTGACATTCACGGCACCCGAGGGTCTTCTGAGATGACGCTGGCTGCTGCCAGCTCATTAAAATTACCGACTGGAAGGCGAGAAACACTTTATTTCAACAGACTCTGGCGCTGTACGTGTTGTCAAAACTCCAAAGACCGACTGCACAGTTGCACAATAAAAGCGCTGCTTCATCCTGCCTGCGCTACCAAAATAAGAGTCTCAGAAAGCTGGCGTGCACAAGCTAGCAAGCTACGGAGTTTGCCGACAATGTATTTCTTGTAAAGTGTATACAAAGGAGTACGGAAGCTGGACAAATAAGATGCCAAAAACCAACCACTTTCATGTGGTATTGGACAGAAAGGAGGACTTTTTTTCTCCTCCATTCGAAAATGCGGACCTTATCATCACCATTGTCTGATTCCAATCAATGCAAGACATCAGAATCAGGTAATACACCAACTTATATTCTTGTCTTCATGAAAGAAAGGAATCTATATGTGTTAAACATGCTTGTATTATCTCTAAACACTTTTAACTTATTAACAATATTAACTATATGTGTTAAACATGCTTGTATTATCTTTAAACACCTTTAACTTATTAACAATATTAACTATATGTGTTAAACATGCTTGTATTATCTTTAAACACCTTTAACTTATTAACAATATTAACTATATGTGTTAAACATGCTTGTATTATCTTTAAACACCTTTAACTTATTACCAATATTAACTATAAGTGTTAAACATGCTTGTATTATCTTTAAACACCTTTAACTTGTTAACAATATTAACTATGTGTTAAACATTCTTGTATTATCATTAAACACCTTTAATTTATTAACAATATTAACTATATGTGTTAAACATGCTTGTATTATCTTTAAACACCTTTAACTTATTACCAATATTAACTATAAGTGTTAAACATGCTTGTATTATCTTTAAACACCTTTAACTTATTACCAATATTAACTATAAGTGTTAAACATGCTTGTATTATCTTTAAACACCTTTAACTTGTTAACAATATTAACTATGTGTTAAACATGCTTGTATTATCATTAATCACCTTTAACTTGTTAACAATATTAACTATATGTATTAAACAAACTTGTATTTTCATTAAACCATTTAATTTATTAACAATATTAACTATATGTGTTAAACATGCTTGCATTATCATTAAACACCTTTAACTTGTTAACAAAAACATATATTTCATAAATAAGTAAATATAAATGATATATATGAATGAGGTAGATCCCCACGACTTGATCAATTGAAAAGTAGCTCGCCTGCAGAAAAAGTGTGAGCACCCCTGGTCTACGCACTGTGTCTGCTTGTAAGTTCTCAGTGTGTGTGCGCTGCCCAACATGCTCCTCTGCTTGTAAAACCAACAATGTCACGACGTGATGTCATGCCCGGGAACCGGTACTTTTCAAACAGAGTATAGTGCCGTTTTTTATTCATTAGTACCGCGATACTACACTAGAACTGGTACACCGTACAACCCTATAACACACTTCAGAGTTTTTAATGAGCTGCTTTTAGCTGTGGACTCAGGTCAAACTGCAGTTCTTGCTGCTTTTGATACGGAGGACCTTCTAACTCACCTTGAGTCTTGTGTGGGTATATAAGCTCTAAAATGGTTCCAGTCATTTAAGACCAGAAGGAGTTTTTCTGTAGACAGAGGCCAATGCTGCCCAAGATTCAGTTTTAGCACCTGTCCTCTTTCCTCTATCCGCTGGATGCTGTTTTTAAAAAGGCGCAATGTCTCTTTTCACCGTTTATAACAATCAGGTTGCTATGACGACTGCACAGAACTGTGTACATGATGTACAAGAATGGTTGGGGGCCAATTGTGTACACTTAAACAACAATAATAATTATATTTCATTCATCCTTCTGTGACACTACTATTATTTTTTGTTTTTAAATGTGCTAATAAACAATAAATGACCGAACTGAACTACTGTCTGTGCTATGGCGCCATCTTTTGGACGAGTTCGCTCACTGCAGATGCCGCATTGCCCTTCTGTTTAGACTTTCAACCGGAAGCAGAAGGGCCATTCAGTCTTCTGGCCGTCCATTCATCCCTCTGAGCAACGTTTGCAAGTTTTACAATATAACTACAACAATTCTTACTCACTAAAGCGTCCCGAGTGTGATGTCTGTAGGAGTGTTTTCATGCATATTTGTACGTGCTGTCGTAATGTAATCAAGATAGCGTCGTTAGCATTAGTCACTATGTGTGTTTGTGTTAGTATTAACTTACAAACCCCAAAAGCAGTGAAGTTGTCAGGTTGTGTAAATGGTAAATAAAAAGAGAATACAACAAATCCTTTTCAACTTATATTCAATTGAATAGACTGCAAAGACAAGATATTTCATTTTGTTATTTTTTGCAAATATTAGCTCATTTGGAATTTGATGCCTGCAACATGTTTCGAAAAAGCTGGCACAAGTGGCAAAAAAGAGTGCTAAAGTTGAGGAATGCTCATCAAAGACTTATTTGGAACATCCCACAGGTGAACAGGCTAATTGGGAACAGGTGGGTGCCATGATTGGGTATAAAAGTAGATTCCATGAAATGCTCGGTCATTCACAAACAAGGACGGGGCGAGGGTCACCACTTTGTCAACAAATGCCTGAGCAAATTGTTTAAGAACAACATTTCTCAACCAGCTATTGCAAGGAATTTAGGGATTTCACCATCTACGCTCTGTAATGTCATCAAAAGGGTCAGAGAATCTGGAGAAATCACTGCACGTAAACGGCTAAGCCCGTAACCTTCGATCCCTCAGGCGGTACTGCCTCAAAAAGCGACATCAGTGTGTAAAGGATATCACCACATGGGCTCAGGAACACTTCAGAAAACCACTGTTAGTAATTACAGTTGGTCACTACATCTGTAAGTGCAAGTTAAAACTCTACTATGCAAAGCCATTTATCAACAACACCCAGAAACGCCGCCGGCTTCGCTGGGCCTGAGCTCATCTAAGATGGACTGATGCAAAGTGGAAAAGTGTTCTGTGGTCTGACGTGTCCACATTTCAAATCGTTTTTGGAAACTGTGGACGTCGTGTCCTCCAAACCAAAGAGGAAAAGAACCATCCGGACTGTTCTAAGCGCAAAGTGTAAAAGGCAGCATGTGTGATGGTATGGAGGTGTATTAGTGGCCAAGACATGGGTAACTTACACATCTGTGAAGGCGCCATTAATGCTGAAAGGTACATACAGCTTTTGGAGCAACATATGTTGCCATCCAGGCAACATTATCATTATTTCAGCAAGACAATGCCAAGCCCACAGCGTGGCTTCATAGTAAAAGAGTGCGGGTACTAGACTGGCCTGCCTGTAGTCCAGACATTGAAAATGTGTGAAGGCTAAAATATGAGAAAGGAGACTGTTGAACAACTTAAGCTGTACATCAGGGGTGCTCATTACGTCGATCGCGATCTACCGGTCGATCTCGGAGGGTGTGTCAGTCGATCACCAGCCAGGCATTAAAAAAATAGTCCTAAAAATGAGCGATCATAAATCATCACTATGACGTCACTTTCGTCACTTGATTGACATTCACGGCACCCGAGGGTCTTCTGAGATGACGCTGGCTGCTGCCAGCTCATTAAAATGACCGACTGGAAGGCGAGAAACACTTTATTTCAACAGACTCTGGCGCCGTACCTGTCGTCAAAACTCCAAAGACCGACTGCACAGTTGCACAATAAAAGCTCTGCTTCATCCTGCCTGTGCTACCAAAATAAGAGTCTCAGAAAGTTGGCGTGCATAAGCCAGCAAGCTACGGAGTTTGCCGACAATGTATTTCTTGTAAAGTGTATACAAAGGAGTACGGAAGCTGGACAAATAAGATGCCAAAAACCAACCACTTTCATGTGGTATTGGACAGAAAGGAGGACTTTTTTTCTCCTCCATTCGAAAACGCGGACGTTATCATCACCACTGTCTGATTCCTATCAATGCAAGTCATCAGAATCAGGTAATACACCAACTTATATTCTTGTCTTCATGAAAGAAAGGAATCTATATGTGTTAAACATGCTTGTATTATCTTTAAACACCTTTAACTTGTTAACAATATTAACTATATGTGTTAAACATGCTTGTATTATCTTTAACCACCTTTAAGTTGTTAACAATATTAACTATTTGTGTTAAACATGCTTGTATTATTTTTAACCACCTTTAACTTGTTAACAATATTAACTATATGTGTTAAACAGGCTTGCATTATCTTTAAACACCTTTAACTTGTTAACAATATTAACTATATGTATTAAACATACTTGTATTATCATTAAACACCTTTAATGTATTAACAATATTAACTATATGTGTTAAACATGCTTGCATTATCATTAAACACCTTTAACTTGTTAACAAAAACATATATTTCATAAATAAGTAAATATAAATGATATATATGAATGAGGTAGATCCCCACGACTTGATCAATTGAAAAGTAGCTCGCCTGCAGAAAAAGTGTGAGCACCCCTGCTGTACATCAAGCAAGAATGGGAAAGAATTCCACTTCAAAAATGTGTCTCCTCAGTTCCCAAACCTTTACTGAGTGTTGTTAAAAGGAAAGGCCATGTAACACACTGGTAAAAATGCCCCTCTGACTACTTTTTTGCAATGTGTTGCTGCCGTTAAATTCTAAATTAATGATTATTTGCAAAAAAATACCAAAGTTTCTCAGTGTGAACATGAAATATCTTGTCTTTGCAGTCTATTCAATTGAATATAAGCTGAAAAGGATTTGTTGTATTCTCTTTTTATTTACCATTTACACAACCTGACAACTTCACTGCTTTTGGCTTTTGTAAAAGTGAGTGTGTGTGGCTTATATAGTCCAGAAAATAAGGGGAGTTTCTCAATCGTATTTCAATTTGGGGGATGTGGAAAAAAGTCAAAATGTAGTCCCACAATACCTTGGCCAGCTTCTCCCCGTCCTCGGTCTTCACCACCCTCTCGGCGGCCATGTCCGACTGTAAGGCAGCAGAAAAGAGGTGAAAGGTCACAGACGGACAGCACTCCAAAACATCCTCTTATCTGCCAGCCAGTCTGCAGATAAGAGGATGTTCCAGAGCTCCCTGCAGACTGCGGGCCATGACCCCGGAGAAGAGAGTCCTCTCCCCGCCACCAGAGGGCGCCTCCTGACGGATGAGTTATGACGGGAAGGAGACTTTCATCACCGAGGGGGTTGTGAGGCAAAATGGCTTCATGCCAGAACACGCTCGAGGAGGAGGATTATGAGCGTGTGAGGCAATGCAGAACCAAGGTGATTATTATGCCGGGTTTTTCAAAATAAAAGAAACTTCGCTCACCTTGTTGCCCAGCAACATAATGACCACATCCTGCTGGGCGTAGTCGTGGATCTCATTGAGCCAAGCCTTTAAAGGACAACAAGACAAGAGAGCGTTCAGAAGCACACTTGGACTCCTCCTCATCTTCACAGAGATGCAGGAAGGGCACAACCTTCACGCCAGCTCCTCAACAAACCAAGATGGAGTCCTGGTTTGTACAGGAGACATCAGTTTTTTTAGAGACTGGCTCCTAACTCGATGTTTTTATCAATGAAACCATCACTAGTCTCACTTATAAGATGTGGAGCAGGAAGAAATACTCACACAAATATTACTTTAATTGTGTGAATGCTCCAAAACAGTATATATGTATGTATATGTGTGTATATATATACATATATGTACAGTATATATGTATATATATATATGTATGTATATGTATGTACAGCATACGTGTATATATATATAAATATATATATATATATATGTATGTATGTACAGTATATGTGTATATATATATGTACAGTATGTGTATATATGTATGTATGTATGTACAGTATATGTGTATATATATATATATATATATATATGCATGTATGTGTATATATTAGAGATGCGCGGATAGGCAATTATTTCATCCGCAACCGCATCACAAAGTCGTCAACCATCCGCAATCCACCCGATCTAACATTTGATCAGAACCGCATCCGCCCGCACCCGCCCGTTGTTATATATCTAATATAGACGATGCAAGGCATTAGTGAGGTTATAAAACTTTTGCCTGTTAAAGAAAGGAGACTGATCCAATGCAGCACAGACATTCGCGTGCCACGCTGTCACGACCCAGACGCACACCAGTGCGCAATCTAGGGCTGCAGCTAACGATTATTTTTCTATCGATTAATCTATAGATTATTTTTTCGATTAATCGGTTAATCTATAGATTATTTTTTCGATTAATCTATAGATTATTTTTCCTTTTACCGATTTTTTTTTATATTTAAAATGAAGAGGAAAAAATAAATGTAGGCCAGTTTTTTCAAAAGGCATGGCTTTTATTTACAAAAAAAAAAGTATGGCCACTCAGTCAACATTGACAACAACATGACAAAATATTCTGTAACAATGTAAACATTTAAAACTTTTAACATTTAACAAAATTAAAAGTAGCTTATTTGCTTTTTAATGTGCAAATATAAAAGTAAACATCCAGTGCAAATCTTAATATTCTGGAATAGTATAAGCATTTAAAAAGTAAAAGTATTGCTTATTTTGCTTTAAAATGTGCAAAAATAAAGATAAACATCCAATACAAAAAAGCGCAAAACGGAAATATTCTGTAACAAGTGTAAACATTTAAACAAAAGTAAAAGTATTGCTTATTTGCTAAAATGTGCAAAAATAAAGCTAAACATCCAATACAAAAAAGTGTACAGTGTAAACATTTCAACAAAAGTAAAAGTATTGCTTATTTTGCTTAATAACACAACAATGATAGTATGATTAAAGTGAAAGTTAATTGTTGGTTTGTACATAGTATATGTAACTGTTAATGTTGTAAAAGGTATTTGCACAACTAATTAACGTTAGCGTTTGTGACACGTCTTGTGCCGTGGGGTTCTTTCAGGACCGACAGACTGAACGCCAGACGGCTTTGCCAGGTTTACAATTGAAAAGTCTTTTCTCTTCCAACTGCGCGGATCGCGCACCTGGGCACGATTGCGGCGTCGCTCCAGGCGCGCCCCGCCTCGCCACTCGCTCGCCGCCGCCGCCTCTTCACAGCGTTAAAGAGGAGCGCGTCTTTGTAAACACTGAACAGGCACGCCAAACGCGCCTCTCAGAGCGAAACGGTGCTTTAGTTTATGAATTTACAACGCAGATACAAATGACACATTCATGTTTTTGTGTAATAATGACAACGTATACGCACGCGGACGATTGACTTGTTGATGGTGATGGCAAGAACGCTGTCGGGGGTTTTCTTTTCAAATGTTCGTTCATAGCCGTTGTGCTGCTATGATAGGCCATTTCCGCTCGACACAGTGTGCATACAACAACATTATTAGGCCGTTTATTGAAATACTCCCACACTTTTGACGACTTTTGGCGTGCTTTTTTCCCCTCGCTCGCATCGTCTGCTTTGCGCTCCGCCATGACAGTAAAGTAGAGTGACGTAAATATGCGACGCGCCGACGCACAAAAACGGCGTTGACGTATTTACGTAACCGATGACGTCGACTACGTCGACGCGTCGTTTCAGCCTTAGCGCAATCATATGGGAGCCGCGCTGAGCGCACCTCCAAGCGCGTCTCGCTGCCGGCGATGGCCGGGTATATGGGCCCGACGCTCCAGCGCCATCCATTTTCAGGGCTAGTTGATTCGGCAGGTGGGTTGTTACACACTCCTTAGCGGGTTCCGACGTCCATGGCCACCGTCCTAGCTGCTGTCTATATCAACCAGGGTGAGCCCCACCCCTTTCGTGAGCGCACTGCGCGCGGAGTGACCCCTGTTACGCGCCCCCGGCAAACAGGGGTGGCGGGCAGGTAAGCTGCGCGGGCGGAGCGCGCGGAGTGACTCCTGTTACGAGCCCCCGGTTACGGGGGTGGCGGGCAGGTAAGCTGCTTACCTGCTGCGCGTGACGCCGGCCGCGGCGAAGGCGGACGAGGCGGGGTGTCGGTGCGGTGGGCGCGGTGGTGACACTGGACGTGCGTCGGGCCCTTCTCGCGGATCGCCTCAGCTACGGCTCCCGGTGGGGCCCTCTCGGGGGAAGGGGCCTCGGTCCCGGACCCCGGCGAGGCGTCCCTTCTCCGCTCCGTAAAAGTGTCCATCTCTTTTCTTTTTTTTTCTTCTGTTGTGGCATATGCAGCAGGTGCCTGCTCGTTTTTCGTATGTGGGTAACAACATTTAACTATGTATATATATTTACCAATTGGTTTAACTGCCACCCGCCTGAATCTATTTAAAATCTTTTTTCTTTTTTTTTCAACCGCCCGACCCGACCCGCGGATAAAATCTAATTTTTTAAAATTTCATCCGCCCGATCCGCGGATAATCCGCGGACTCCGCGGTTGTGCCCGCAAACCGCGCATCTCCAGTATATATGTATGTGTATATGTATATGTATGCATATGTATGGATATATACATGTGTGTGGATATATACATATATATAGATATATATAACCTTTTTTATCTTTTTTACTATTTATATTACTATATTTTTACGTATGCACCTTAGGGGATCTGCTCCAATTTCGTTGTTCTTTGAACCTGTTCACTGTAATAATGACAATAAAACTCTGTTCTATTCTATTCACACATATATCAATCAATCAATCAATCAATGTTTATTTATATAGCCCTAAATCACAAGTGTCTCAAAGGGCTGCACAAGCCACAACGACATCCGCGGTACCGAGCCCACATAAGGGCAAGGAAAAACTCACAACCCCATTGGGATGTCGATGTGAATGACTATGAGAAACCTTGGAGAGGACCGCATACAGTATGTGCAATGGACGTCGAGTGGGTCTGACATAATATTGTGAAAGTCCAGTCCATAGTGGATCTAACATAATAGTGTGAGAGTCCAGTCCATAGTGGATCTAACATAATAGTGAGAGTCCAGTCCATAGTGGATCTAACATAATAGTGTGAGAGTCCAGTCCATAGTGGATCTAACATAATAGTGAGAGTCCAGTCCATAGTGGATCTAACATAATAGTGAGAGTCCAGTCCATAGTGGATCTAACATAATAGTGAGAGTCCAGTCCATAGTGGATCTAACATAATAGTGTGAGAGTCCAGTCCATAGTGGATCTAACATAATAGTGAGAGTCCAGTCCATAGTGGATCTAACATAATAGTGAGAGTCCAGTCCATAGTGGATCTAACATAATAGTGTGAGAGTCCAGTCCATAGTGGATCTAACATAATAGTGAGAGTCCAGTCCATAGTGGATCTAACATAATAGTGAGAGTCCAGTCCATAGTGGATCTAACATAATAGTGTGAGAGTCCAGTCCATAGTGGATCTAACATAATAGTGAGAGTCCAGTCCATAGTGGATCTAACATAATAGTGAGAGTCCAGTCCATAGTGGATCTAACATAATAGTGAGAGTCCAGTCCATAGTGGATCTAACATAATAGTGAGAGTCCAGTCCATAGTGGATCTAACATAATAGTGTGAGAGTCCAGTCCATAGTGGATCTAACATAATAGTGAGAGTCCAGTCCATAGTGGATCTAACATAATAGTGTGAGAGTCCAGTCCATAGTGGATCTAACATAATAGTGTGAGAGTCCAGTCCATAGTGGATCTAACATAATAGTGAGAGTCCAGTCCGTAGTGGATCTAACATAATAGTGTGAGAGTCCAGTCCATAGTGGATCTAACATAATAGTGAGAGTCCAGTCCATAGTGGATCTAACATAATAGTGAGAGTCCAGTCCATAGTGGATCTAACATAATAGTGAGAGAGTCCAGTCCATAGTGGATCTAACATAATAGTGTGAGAGTCCAGTCCATAGTGGATCTAACATAATAGTGAGAGTCCAGTCCATAGTGGATCTAACATAATAGTGAGAGTCCAGTCCATAGT
Organism: Nerophis lumbriciformis; assembly: GCF_033978685.3. Taxonomy (NCBI): domain Eukaryota; kingdom Metazoa; phylum Chordata; class Actinopteri; order Syngnathiformes; family Syngnathidae; genus Nerophis; species Nerophis lumbriciformis. The sequence continues at coordinate 39,816,449 of NC_084569.2, read as the reverse complement.
GGATCTAACATAATAGTGATAGTCCAGTCCATAGTGGATCTAACATAATAGTGAGAGTCCAGTCCATAGTGGATCTAACATAATAGTGAGAGAGTCCAGTCCATAGTGGATCTAACATAATAGTGTGAGAGTCCAGTCCATAGTGGATCTAACATAATAGTGAGAGTCCAGTCCATAGTGGATCTAACATAATAGTGAGAGTCCAGTCCATAGTGGATCTAACATAATAGTGATAGTCCAGTCCATAGTGGATCTAACATAATAGTGAGAGTCCAGTCCATAGTGGATCTAACATAATAGTGAGAGTCCAGTCCATAGTGGGTCTAACATAATAGTGAGAGTCCAGTCCATAATGGATCTAACATAATAGTGAGAGTCCAGTCCATAGTGGATCTAACATAATAGTGAGAGTCCAGTCCAAAGTGGATCTAACATAATAGTGAGAGTCCAGTCCAAAGTGGATCTAACATAATAGTGAGAGTCCAGTCCATAGTGGATCTAACATAATAGTGAAAGTCCAGTCCATAGTGGATCTAACATAATAGTGAGAGTCCAGTCCATAGTGGATCTAATTTAATAGTGAGAGTCCAGTCCATAGTGGATCTAACATAATAGTGTGAGAGTCCAGTCCATAGTGGATCTAACATAATAGTGAGAGTCCAGTCCATAGTGGATCTAACATAATAGTGAGAGTCCAGTCCATAGTGGATCTAACATAATAGTGAGAGTCCAGTCCATAGTGGATCTAACATAATAGTGAGAGAGTCCAGTCCATAGTGGATCTAACATAATAGTGTGAGAGTCCAGTCCATAGTGGATCTAACATAATAGTGAGAGTCCAGTCCATAGTGGGGCCAGCAGGAGACAGGTCAGCAGCACAGAGATGTCCCCAACCGATGCACAGGCAAGCGGTCCATCCTGGGTCCCAACTCTGGTTTAGTTTTCTACACCAAAATTCCTCTATTTATTCTTCTTCTTCTTCTTCTTCTCACGGTTTTGGTGTGCTCTACCTTCCACATTTTTCACCCGATTTCAAAGCGTTCCAACTTCAAACTGTTCAGCCTATTCGGAAAACGCGGGCTTTCACTTGACAAATTCCAAAAATTCCCAAATTTCCCCGAAATCACATTTTTCCCATTCAAAATGAGTTGGCCTTTTTTCCAAATGTCAACCATTTCCACATTTTTCAACCAATTCAAACCATTCCACCTTCAACACATTCCACTCATCCTGGAAATTCAAACTATCATTTTTCCAAGTTTGAAAAAATTCCAGGAATTCCCAGTTTTCCAAACCCTATTTTCACTTATTTAGCATTTTCCAAAAAATTCCCACTTTTCCCAAAATTTCCACTAAATTCCCTTTTTTTTAATCCGATTCAAAATATTCAGCCTGTTTTCCAAACCCTATTTTCACCCTTTTTTCTGTCGACTACTCCTCCCATATTTTTCAACCCACTTCAACCGTTCCACTGTCAAAACAGCTCTCCTTCAATAATTCAAAAAAAATTCCCGGATTTCCTAGAATTCCCCGTTTTTAGGGACATTTTCCCAACTCAAAATGAATTATCCATTTTTCAGACTTCCACAATTCTCACATTTTTCAACCGATTCAAACCATTCCACCTTTGACACATTCAACTCATCCTGGAAATTCAAACAACCATTTCCCCACGTTCAATACATTTCCAGGAATTCCTGTTTTTTTCTAACCTTATTTCCAACCTTTTTCAGTGCGATAACTCCTTTCACATTTTTCAACCCACTTCATCCGTTCCACTGTCAAAACATTCCTCTTAATCAGGAACAAACAAAGTTGTTTTTTTGAACTGGAAAAATTCCCGGTTTTCCCGAAATTCCTTAATACCATTTCTCAATTAAAATTGTTACTACTTCAACATTTCTTGGCCGATTTGAAAAATTCCAACACCAACTCATTCAGAACATTAACATTTTTTAGCATTTTCAAAAAAATTCCCGCTTTTCCTGAAATTCCCAAATTTCTATGAAATTCCCATTGAAAAGAATGGGACATTTTGCAAAGTTCCACAACTCCCACATTTTTAAAATCCGATTCAAACCCTTCCAACTTCAAAATATTCAGCCTGTTCAGGAATTGTGTGCTCTACTTCAACAATTTTAAAAAAAATCCCGGATTTCCTACAATTCCCAGTTTTTAGGGACATTTTCTCCATTCAAAATTAATTATACATTTTTCAATCTTCCACAATTCGCACATTTTTCAACTTTTTCAAACCATTACTACTTCAACACATTCCACTCATCCTGGAACTTCAAAGCATCATTTTTCCAAGTTCAAAAAAATTCCAGGAATTCCCTGTTTTCACCCTTTTTTCTGTCGACTACTCCTTCCTCATTTCTTAACCCACTTCAGCCGTTCCACTGTCAAAACATTCCTCTTAATCAGGACAAAAAACAAAGTTGTTTTTTGAACTGGAAAATTTCCCGGTTTTCCCCCAAATTCCAGGAATTCCTTAATACAATTTCTCAATTAAATATGTTACTACTTCAACTTTTCTCGGCCGATTTGAAAAATTCCAAAACAACTCATTCAGAACATAAATTTTGTTTAGCATTTTCCAAAAAATTCCCGCTTTTCCCGAAATTCCAAATTTCTATGAAATTCCCATTGAAAAGAATGTGACATTTTGCAAAGTTCCACAACTCCCACATTATTTTTACCCGATTCAAACCCTTCCAACTTCAAAATATTCAGCCTGTTCAGGAATTGTGTGCTCTACTTCATTAATTCCCAGACAAATCCCGGTTTTGCCAAAATTCCAGGAATTCTTTGATACCATTTCTCAATTAAAAATGTTCCTACATCTACATTTCTCGACCGATTTGAAAAATTCCAAAAACAACCAACTCATTCAGAACATACTTTTTTTTTTTTTTAGCATTTTCCCAAAAAATTCGCGCTTTTCCCCGAAATTCCCAAATTTCTATGAAATTCCCATTGAAAAGAATGGGACATTTTGCAAAGTTCCAAAACTCCCACATTTTTTTAAATCTGATTCAAACCCTTCCAACATCAAAATATTCAGCCTGTTCAGGAATTGTGAGCTCTACTTCATTAATTCCCAAAAGATTCCCGGATTTCCTAAAATTCCCAGTTTTTAGGGACATTTTCCCCATTCAAAATGAATTATCCATCGTTCAAACGTCCACAATTCGCACATTTTTCAACCGATTCAAACCATTCCACCTTCAACACAATTCAAACAACCATTTTTCCACATTCAACAAATTTCCAGGAATTCCGTTTTTTTCTAACCCTATTTCAAACCTTTTTCACTGCGATAACTCCTTTCACATTTTTTAACCCACTTCAGCCGTTCCACTGTCAAAACATTCCTCTTAATCAGGACAAAAAACAAAGTTGTTTTTTGAACTGGAAAATTTCCCGGTTTTCCCAAAATTCCAGGAATTCCTTAATACCATTTCTCAATTCAAATTGTTACTACTTTAACTTTTCTCGGCCGATTTGAAAAATTCCAACACCAACTCATTCAGAACATACATTTTGTTTAGCATTTTCCCAAAAAAATCCCGCTTTTCCCGAAATTCCAAATTTCTATGAAATTCCCATTGAAAAGAATGGGACATTTTGCAAAGTTCCACAACTCCCACATTTTATTTATCCGATTCAAACCCTTCCAACTTCAAAATATTCAACCTGTTCAGGATGTGTGTGCTCTACTTCATTAATTCCCAGAAAAATCCCGTTTTTGTCAAAATTCCAGGAATTCCTTGATACCATTTCTCAATTAAAAATGTTCCTACATCAACATTTCTCAACCGATTTGAAGAAATTCCAAAAACAACCAACTCATTCAGAACATTATTATTATTATTTTTTTTTTAGCATTTTCCCAAAAAATTCTCGCTTTTCCCGAAATTCCCAAATTTCTATGAAATTCCCATTGAAAAGAATGGGACATTTTGCAATGTTCCAAAACTCCCACATTTTTAAAAATCTGATTCAAACCCTTCCAACTTCAAAATATTCAGCCTGTTCAGGAATTGTGAGCTCTACTTCATTAATTCCCAAAAAATTCCCGGATTTCCTAAAATTCCCAGTTTTTAGGGACATTTTCCCCATTCAAAATGAATTATCCATTGTTCAAAACGTCCACAATTCGCACATTTTTCAACCAATTCAAACCATTCCACCTTCAACACAATTCAAACAACCATTTTTCCACGTTCAACAAATTTCCAGGAATTCCGTTTTTTTCTAACCCTATTTCAAACCTTTTTCACTGCGATAACTCATTTCACATTTTTTAACCCACTTCAGTCGTTCCACTGTCAAAACATTCCTCTTAATCAGGACAAAAAACAAAGTTGTTTTTTGAACTGGAAAATTTCCCGGTTTTCCCAAAATTCCAGGAATTCCTTAATACCATTTCTCAATTCAAATTGTTACTACTTCAACTTTTCTCGGCCGATTTGAAAAATTTCAACACCAACTTATTCAGAACATACATTTTGTTTAGCATTTTCCAAAAAATTCCCGCTTTTCCCGAAATTCCAAATTTCTATGAAATTCCCATTGAAAAGAATGGGACATTTTGCAAAGTTCCACAACTCCCACATTTTTTTTATCCGATTCAAACCCTTCCAACTTCAAAATATTCAACCTGTTCAGGAATTGTGTGCTCTACTTCATTAATTCCCAGAAAAATCCCGTTTTTGCCAAAATTCCAGGAATTCCTTGATACCATTAGTCAATTAAAAATGTTCCGACATCAACATTTTTCAACCGATTTGAAAAATTCCAAAAACAACCAACTCATTCAGAACATTAATTTTAATTTTGTGCTCTACTTCATTAATTCCCCAAAAGATTCCCGGATTTCCTAAAATTCCCAGTTTTTAGGGACATTTTCCCCATTCAAAATGAATTATCCATTGTTCAAAACATCCACAATTCGCACATTTTTCAACTGATTCAAACCGTTCCACCTTCAACACAATTCAAACAACCATTTTTCCACGTTCAACAAATTTCCAGGAATTCCGTTTTTTTCTAACCTTATTTCAAACCTTTTTCACTGCGATAACTCCTTTCACATTTTTCAACCCATTTCAACCGTTCCACTGTCAAAACATTCCTCTTAGTCAGGACACACACACACACAAAAAAAAGGTTTAGGAACTTGAAAAATTCCCTGTTTTCCCGAAATTCTGTAACACAATTTCTCAATTAAAAAACTGTTACTACTTCAACATTTCTTGACCGATTTAAACAATTCCAACACTAAACAACTCATGCTTGTAATAGATTTATAAATAATTCCCCTTTTCCCAAAATTTCCAGGAAGTTCCCATTGAAATGAATGGGACATTTTTTCAAGTTGCACAATTCCCACATTTTACAACCTATTCAAACCATTCCAACATCAACATATTCCACTCATCCTGGACATTCCAACTATCACTTTCCCAAATTACAAACCAAAATCCAATTTTCCTGGAAATTCAAACTCTTCAACATTCAAACTCTTCTTACATTCATACTACATTCTGTCAGCCTTTCTATTTAATTTCAGCATTGGAGCATTCACACGCAATTCCTTCAGGAATTGCCTGATGTAGTTGTATTTTTTGTTGCATTTCCATTGTAAACATTCCATAAGGCGGGGCCACATTTCCACGCTGTGACATCACTACTCTGAGTCTGACATTATTTTAGACTCGAGTCGTTGGCGAAGGTGTGTCGCGCTGAAGAAGGAAGTAAAAAATGAAAAGGAAGGCGGAGTCTCACCCTGATGTTGTCAAAGGATGGCTTGCTGGTGATGTCATAGAGCAGCAGCAATGCTGGAAGAAAACAGGAGCACTTTAATCCCACATCAATCACAACACACACACACACACACACACACACACACACACACACACACACACACACACACACACACACACACACACACACCCACACATGTCTTGCCTACTTTGTGTGGACCCACGTTTGGTTAGTAGGTTGTGAAGGCCCCCCTTTCCACTATAGCTAGAATGATGAAAAAAAATATATCTAGCACTAGATGGGAGTAGAGAGTTGCAACCTCACTTCAGAATGCAAAACACACAAAATAAAATAAAAACATTTTACTTCTGTAGTTGTGAGGACCAGGCAAATGTCCTCACAAGTCAAAAGGTCCTCACAGAAAGGGTGGTTTGTCAAGTGTATGTACACACAAGGATGGTGAGACAAGTGCACACACACACACACACACACACACACACACACACAAACACACACACACACACACACACTTGTATTTGTTGCCTTCTTGAGACCTCCGAAAAATGCCCACCTCTTTAGGACCACCCTTTCTAGATATATAAAGATTTGTGTTTACAACATTAATAATATATGCATACTACGCAAATATAAAAAAGGTAAGTTTTTAGTTATTTTTTAAAACTTTTTATTTGTAATTGTTTTTTCATCTTCATTATTTACTTCAAGTTATTACAGTATGTATCTATATAAAAACCCCAAAACCAGTGAAACCAGTGGAAACTGTGGACGTGGTGTTCTCTGTACCAAAGAGGAAAAGAACCAATCCGGACTGTTCTAGGTGCAAAGTTCAAAAGCCAGCATGTGTGATGGTAAGGGGGTGTATTAGTGCCCAATACATGGGTAACTTACACATCTGTGAAGGCACCATTAATGCTGAAAGGTACATACAGCTTTTGGAGCAACGTTATCATGGACGCCCCTGCTTATTTCAGCAACACAATGCCAAGCCACGTGTTACAACAGGCTGGCTTCGTAGTAAAAGAGTGCAGGTACTAGACTGGCCTGCCTGTAGTCCAGACATTGAAAATGTGTGAAGGCTAAAATATGAGAAGGGAGACTGTTGAACAACTTAAGCTATACATCAAGCAAGTATGGGAAAGAATTCCACTTCAAAAATGTGTCTCATCAGTTCCCAAACCTTTACTGAGTGTTGTTAAAAGGAAAAGCCATGTAACACACTGGTAAAAATGCCCCCGTGACAACTTTTTTGCAATGTGTTGCTGCCGTTAAATTCTAAGTTAACGATTATTTGCAAAAGAAAATGAAGTTTCTCAGTGTGAACATGAAATATCTTGTCTTTGCAGTCTATTCAATTGAATATAAGTTGAAAAGGATTTGTTGTATTCTCTTTTTATTTACCATTAACACAACGTGACAACTTAGCTGCTTTTGGCTTTTGTACATATTTATTTTATTTGGCCAAAGGAGGCGCATTTCAATTTCTAACACACACTTGTTATTACATATGTTGGCCAGAGGGGGAGCACTTCAAATTTTTACACACACTTGTTATTTCATATGTTGACCCGAGAGGGAGCACTTTTAAAATCGACAGTCAATTTGAAAAATCCGTCCTTTTTGGGACCAGCCTAATTTTAATAGATTTCACCACCAGGGGCGCAAATGAGATCTCTATTTTTTGGGTTTTCGGTAATGTGCTTAAGGCCGATGACAAACGAGTCACAGACCGCAGATTAGACTTAGACTTCCTTTTATTGTCATTCAAATTTGAACTTTACAGTAGATAAGAACAAAATGTTGTTGCGTTAGCTCGTTGTAGTTGGCCCCTGTGCCGCACTTTGGGCAACCCAGCTGTAGAAGCTAACTGTTAATGGCCACAATAGTCTTAGTAGCGTAGTGTATTTGTGCATCCTATGGTCACATACGGGACGCGGCTTGTCTTACATCAGCACCAGAAGTCGTAAAATCAGCCGTTCACCTGGCGGGTTTTGTCAGGGATGAATAAGGAAAGTCCTTCTTTAGCTGCCGTCTTGTTTGATCATATATTGCTGCCTTTGCACCTGTCAATGTTTACTTTTGTATGAACATTAAATCAACAAAAAAAAAAATCCTGACTTTGGAGCAATGTTCACGGACTCTAGTGTTTGGCTCACTATTACATACCAGCCAACTTTTGAAATCAGAAAAACCTAGTAGCCAGGGTCCAGGGGCCGCAGGCCCCGGTAGGTCCAGGACAAAGTCCTGGTGGGGGGTTCAGGCTTCGCCCCCCGACGCAAAATGATTATTAGACAGGTTAAAATGTTGCTAAAACCATCACTTTTCTATCAGTCACAGTGACTTTTCAAAACAAAAATATTACAGCAAAAATCATATGGGTTGATTGACATGTTTATTCTGTAAGCTAACTTCAATAGTTTGAAATTATTTTGACAGTTAATGCCAGTTATCCTGTCAACCTTTCACAAGACTTCAATTTGTTAATTGAAAGTATAAACACTTTTACAGTAAACAAATGGTAAAACAGTACTAAACAATTCCATTTTTTTTAAAAATTGGTGTCATTATTAACTTTCTGTCCAAGCTTGTATAATCTACTGCCTTGTTCAATTGTAAAAAATATTCTGTGCCTAAAATTCACATTTCTATCACAATTATCATACTGTAAACATGGTAAGCTAACTTCATTAAAACCAAAACAAACAGGCTAAAGAACAGCTTCTTCCCCAGGGCCATAACCATCCTGAACGGACTGCCCCATTGTCCCTCATAACTGCCTTCTCTTCGGTGCAATTACCCATTCCACCAACCACCCTGTTTTTTTTTTTGTTTTTTTTTCATGTATATATTCATTTCACACCATATTCATTGCACTTCTACATTTTTTATATTTTTATATATTTGCACATTGTTTTTCTAGCATGCACACATCGCACTGTATGGAATGGCCTCAATCTCGTTACCTTGCGTAATGACAATAAAGCTGATTCTGATTCTGATTCTGATTAAAATTAATAGTCCTGTCAATAGCATGGAATTACAATTCAAATGTAGTTTTTTTGTAAGCCTTTCAAAATAATTCAAAATATGACAAATTAATGAAAATTAATTTAAGCCATCAGACACTTGAAAAGTGGCACATCACATCTCTAATGTAATCATTTGAACTTTTCAACAGAAATAGCACTGCAAAAATATTAAGGACATACTTCTGTATTTTGGTAGTTATGCTGTCAACATTTAACAAGATTTCTTCAACTTGGACTTGAAAGCATAAATAGTATAAACACTTTTAACAGTATAACAGTACTAAACAATTCCAATAGATAACATTGGTGTCATTAAATTTTGTTTGCTCAATTATTGCCTCCGTAAATAAAACTTCGGCATTTATCACATCCAAAGACACTGTTTGGGCGACGAAAAACGTTGAAAGTTTTCCACTTGTATCGCTAGCAACGGCATTAGACTTGTGTTTTTTTGTCCCAACGTGGTCTTTTACATCGCTAATTCCTCCATGTCCGATCGAAAAATCTTGTCTGCACAAGGTGCAATTCGCGTAGTTTTCACCCTTTTTGGAACGGATCATTATTCCCGGATAGGCTTTTGAATATTCCTCACGGAATGACTGCGGTTTTCTTTTCGGTTTAAGACTCCATCCATCCATCCATCCATCTTCTTCCGCTTATCCGAGGTCGGGTCGCGGGGGCAGCAGCTTAAGCAGGGAAGCCCAAACTTCCCTCTCCCCAGCCACTTCGTCCAGCTCCTCCCGGGGGATCCCGAGGCATTCCCAGGCCAGCCGGGAGAGATAGTCTTCCCAGCGTGTCCTGGGTCTTCCCCGTGGCCTCCTACCGGTCGGACGTGCCCAAAACACCTTCCTAGGGAGGCGTTCGGGTGGCATCCTGACCAGATGCCCGAACCACCTCATCTGGCTCCTCTCGATGTGGAGGAGCAGCGGCTTTACTTTGAGCTCCCCCCGAATGACAGAGCTTCTCACCCTATCTCTAAGGGAGAGCCCCGCCACCCGGCGGAGGAAACTCATTTCGGCCGCTTGTACCCGTGATCTTGTCCTTTCGGTCATGACCCAAAGCTCATGACCATAGGTGAGGATGGGAACGTAGATCGACCGGTAAATCGAGAGCTTTGCCTTCCGGCTCAGCTCCTTCTTCACCACAACGGATCGATACAGCGTCCGCATTACTGAAGACGCCGCACCGATCCGCCTGTCGATCTCACGATCCACTCTTCCCCCACTCGTGAACAAGACTCCGAGGTACTTGAACTCCTCCACTTGGGGCAAGATCTCCTCCCCAACCCGGAGATGGCACTCCACCCTTTTCCGGGAGAGAACCATGGACTCGGACTTGGAGGTGCTGATTCCCATCCCAGTCGCTTCACACTCGGCTGCGAACCGATCCAGTGAGAGCTGAAGATCTTGGCCGTAGGAAGCCATCAGGACCACATCATCTGCAAATAGCAGTGACCTAATCCTGCAGCCACCAAACCAGATCCCCTCAACGCCTAGAAATTCTCTCCATAAAGGTTATGAACAGAATCGGTGACAAAGGGCAGCCTTGGCGGAGTCCAACCCTCACTGGAAACGTGTCCGACTTACTGCCGGCAATGCGGACCAAGCTCTGGCACTGATCATACAGGGAGCGAACTGCCACAATAAGACAGTCCGTTACCCCATACTCTCTGAGCACTCCCCACAGGACTTCCCGGGGTACACGGTCGAATGCCTTCTCCAAGTCCACAAAGCACATGTAGACTGGTTGGGCAAACTCCCATGCACCCTCAAGGACCCTGCCGGGTTTAAGACTCGTATGCGATTTTTCTCCGGCTGATTCCATGATCGTTCGCTCGTTTGGAAACAATGGCAACTGGTGCCTCGTGCTAGGCAGCGATTGCTATAAATAGCCTCGCACATGGCATTCGGAATGGCTCGATAGGAAGTTACGGGAAGCAGTGTCGATTGTCATTGTTGTTACGCGATTTCGTGAATAAAACTTTAAAAAAATAATATTTTTTTTAATGAATGAAAAACCGTATTTTTTATCACTGCAACCGTAACCCGGAATAGGTTGATGAAAACCGTACTAATTACGGGAAAACCGGAGTAGTTGGCAGGTATGGTTTTCCGTATTGGGACCATGATTTCGGTCCTAACTTTCTCATATGGAAGGTGTCTTCCCAAGAAGGGTATAAATACAAGAACACACACACACACACACACACACACACACACACACACACACACACACACACACACACACACACACACACACACACACACACAGTAGGAGGAAGTAAAAGAGAGAAAAAAGGTTACCCTGTGCGTCTCTGTAGTAGGCGTGTGTCACGCTTCGGAATCTCTCCTGGCCGGCTGTATCCCAGATCTACACAATAGAGCGCATAATTACACCAAAGAGCACATAATTACACAAAAGAGCGCATAATTACACAAAAGAGCGCATAATTACACAACAAAAAGTGCAATTACCCAGCGACTAAGGCAGGGAGCTGTGGCGTGCTGGCAGCAACATAGTTGACATATATCTACAATCCTATGTAATTCATGACATTTTATAGCATATTCCACATATTTGAAGTGTTATTTGAGTTTCATGTGTGTTATTTTCTATCACTGTGGCGATGGATGACGTTATTCGCCAAGCGGAACTCAGGTTTTTGGGTTGAGGGTAAGGCTGAAACGACGCGTCGACGTAGTCGACGTCATCGGTTACGTAAATACGTCGACGCCGTTTTTGTGCGTCGGCGCGTCGCATATTTACGTCACACTACTGTCATGGCGGAGCGCAAAGCAGACGATGCGAGCGAGGGGAAAAAAGCACGCCAAAAGTCGTCAAAAGTGTGGGAGTATTTCAATAAACGGCCTAATAACGTTGTTGTATGCACACTGTGTCGAGCGGAAATGGCCTATCATAGCAGCCCAACGGCTATGAACGAACATTTGAAAAGAAAACCCCCGACAGCGTTCTTGCCATCACCAAGTAAATCGTCCGCGTGCGTATACGTTGTCATTATTACACAAAAACATGAATGTGTCATTTGTATCTGCGTTGTAAATTCATAAACTAAAGCACCGTTTCGCTCTGAGAGGCGCGTTTGGCGTGCCTGTTCAGTGTTTACAAAGACGCGCTCCTCTTTAACGCTGTGGAGAGGCGGCGGCGGCGGCGAGCGAGCGGCGAGGCGGGGCGCGCCGGGAGCGACGCCGCAATCGTGCCCAGGTGCGCGATCCGAGCGAGCGAGGAAGAGGAGCCGAAAAGCGAGGAGAGAAAAGAGTTGGAAGAGAAAAGACTTTGTGTAAAATTAAAAGATTGTAAACCCGGCAAAGCCGTCTGGCGTTCAGTCTGTCGGTCCTGAAAGAACCCCACGGCACAAGACGTGTCACAAACGCTAACGTTAATTAGTTGTGCAAATACCTTTTACAACATTAACAGTTACATATACTATGTACAAACCAACAATTAACTTTCACTTTAATCATACTATCATTGTTGTGTTATTAAGCAAAATAAGCAATACTTTTACTTTTGTTGAAATGTTTACACTGTACACTTTTTTGTATTGGATGTTTAGCTTTATTTTTGCACATTTTAGCAAATAAGCAATACTTTTACTTTTGTTGAAATGTTTACACTTGTTACAGAATATTTCCGTTTTGCACTTTTTTGTATTGGATGTTTATCTTTATTTTTGCACATTTTAAAGCAAAATAAGCAATACTTTTACTTTTGAAATGCTTATGCTATTCCAGAATATTAAGATTTGCACTGGATGTTTACTTTTATATTTGCACATTAAAAAGCAAATAAGCTACTTTTAATTTTGTTAAATGTTAAAAGTTTTAAATTTACATTGTTACAGAATATTTTGTCATGTTGTTGTCAATGTTGACTGAGTGGCCATACTTTTTTTTTTGTAAATAAAAGCCATGCCTTTTGAAAAAACTGGCCTACATTTATTTTTTCCTCTTCATTTTAAATAAAAAAAATAATCGGTAAAAGGAAAAATAATCTATAGATTAATCGAAAAAATAATCTATAGATTAACCGATTAATCGAAAAAATAATCTATAGATTAACCGATTAATCGAAAAAATAATCTATAGATTAATCAATAGAAAAATAATCGTTAGCTGCAGCCCTAGTTGAGGGTGAAGAATGCTAACAACACAGCGACTAATGTCAGTGCTATCTTTGATGTGTCAATCAAGTTGACCCACTTTTGGCAAAACAACTTTTCTCTGCACTTCCTTTTTAACTCTTGCCTCATCAATACCACATCTCTGTATTGGTCAACCTTTGACATGAGCAATGATAAAAAGACGAGACAAGAGACGTACTACTGATGCTAACAAGACTGCTATCAGCAGCTGTCATTTTTTAAATGTATTTTTTATTTAGTATTATTATTTTATTTTAATATACTTTCCAGGCAATGCAAAGTAAAGATGCACCTCATCTTTGGCATCATCAGCTGAACTAGACTTTGGTGTGCGACCCTTTTGGATCCCTGGGAATTAATATTGGATATTTTGTATTTTTGCCATATAAAAAAATGGCATAAAACTAACTAAAAAACAACAAAAATGATAATGACATATATTTGACAGGCAGTTCAGAAGTTGATCTAGAGATTTAAGTTTAGAAAGTAAAAAGTATGACTTGTTTTTAACACTTTTTTGAGTGGGACGCTTTTGGATGCCTGAGAATCTTAGTGGGATATTTTTTTTTAAATGTCATTGCTCAAAAAATAATAATACATTAAAATCAAAGTTGTTATGAATTATTAACCTACTTAAGAATCCAATTACTTCACATCAAATATTACACACAAAAATAAAAACTTGGGGAAAAATATTGACAATTTTGTGTTCTCGCCATGTAAAAAATGGCATAAAACAAAAAGTAAAGGGAAACCATAAAAAAATAATAAAGACCTATTATTGATGGATGAATCTGAAGTTGATCACGAAATTTAGGTAAAGAAAGTAAAAAAATAAAGTATGACTTATTTTTAACAATTTCATGAGTGGGACCCTTTTGGATCCCTGGGAATCTTAGTGGGATATTTTTTTTTAATTACTCGCTTCAAAAAATAATAAATTAAAATCAATGTTGTAATGAATTATTGACATATTTAAGGGTCCAATTACTTGGCTTCAAATATTACACTTAAACAAAATGGGTAAAATATTGGATATTTTGCATTTTTGCCATATAAAAAAATGGCATAAAACTAAGTAAAAAACAACTATAATGATTATGACATATTTGACAGCTAGATCAGAAGTTGATCTAGAGATTTAAGTTTAGAAAGTAAAATAATAATAAAGTATGTCTTATTTAACACTTTTTTGAGTGCGACCCTTTTGGATCCCTGAGAATCTTAGTGGGATGTTTGTTTTTAAATGTCATTGCTCAAAAAATAATAATACATTAAAATCAAAGTTGTTATGAATTATTAACCTACTTAAGGCTCCAATTACTTCACATCAAATATTACAAACAAAAAAAAAACTTGGGGAAAAATATTGACAATTTTGTGTTTTCGCCTTGTAAAAAATGGCATAAAACAAAAAGTAAAAGGAAACCATAAAAAAAATAATAAAGACCTATTATTGATGGATAAATCTGAAGTTGATCTCGAAATTTAGGTTAAGAAAGTAAAAAAATAAAGTATGACTTATTTTTTAACACTTTCATGAGTGGGACCCTTTTGGATCCCTGGGAATCTTAGTGGGATTTTTTTTTTTTAATTACTCGCTTCAAAAATAATGAATTAAAAGCAATATTGTAATGAATTATTGACATATTTAAGGGTCCAATTACTTGGCTTCAAATATTACACTTAAACAAAATGGGTAAAATATTGGATATTTTGTATTTTTGCCATATAAAAAAATGGCATAAAACTAACTAAAAAACAACAAAAATGATAATGACATATATTTGACAGCCAGTTCAGAAGTTGATCTAGAGATTTAAGTTTAGAAAGTAAAAACATAATAAAGTATGACTTGTTTTTAACACTTTTTTGAGTGGGACCCTTTTGGATGCCTGAGAATCTTAGTGGGATATTCTTTTTAAATGTCATTGCTCAAAAAATAATAATACATTAAAATCAAAGTTGTTATGAATTATTAACCTACTTAAGGCTCCAATTACTTCACATCAAATATTACACACAAAAAAAAAACTTGGGGAAAAATATTGACAATTTTGTGTTTTCGCCATGAAAAAAATGGCATAAAACAAAAAGTAAAAGGAAACCATAAAAAAATAATAAAGACCTATTATTGATGGATAAATCTGAAGTTGATCTCGAAATATAGGTTAAGAAAGTAAAATAATAATAAAGTATGACTTATTTTTAACACTTTCATGAGTGGGACCCTTTTGGATCCCTGGGAATCTTAGTGGGATATTTTTTTTTTTAAATTACTCGCTTCAAAAAAATAATGAATTAAAATCAATGTTGTAATGAATTATTGACATATTTAAGGGTCCAATTACTTGGCTTCAAATATTACACTTAAACAAAATGGGTAAAATGTTGGATATTTTGTATTTTTGCCATATAAAAAAATGGCATAAAACTAACTAAAAAACAACAAAAATGATAATGACATATATTTGACAGCCAGTTCAGATGTTGATCTAGAGATTTAAGTTTAGAAAGTAAAAACATAATTATGTATGACTTATTTTTAACACTTTTTTGAGTGCGACCCTTTTGGATCTCTGAGAATCTTAGTGGGATGTTTGTTTTTAAATGTCATTGCTCAAAAAATAATAATACATTAAAATCAAAGTTGTTATGAATTATTAACCTACTTAAGGCTCCAATTACTTCACATCAAATATTACACACAAAAAAAAACTTGGGGAAAAATTAAACAATTTTTTGTTTTCGCCATGTAAAAAATGGCATAAAACAAAAAGTAAAGGGAAACGATAAAAAAATAATAAAGACCTATTATTGATGGATGAATCTGAAGTTGATCACGAAATTTAGGTTAAGAAAGTAAAAAAATAATAAAGTATGACTTATTTTTAACACTTTCATGAGTGGGACCCTTTTGGATCCCTGGGAATCTTAGTGGGATATATTTTTTTAATTACTCGCTTCAAAAAATAATAAATTAAAATCAATGTTGTAATGAATTATTGACATATTTAAGGGTCCAATTACTTGGCTTCAAATATTACACTTAAACAAAATGGGTAAAATATTGGATATTTTGTATTTTTGCCATATAAAAAAATGGCATAAAACTAACTAAAAAACAACAAAAATGATAATGACATATATTTGACAGCCAGTTCAGAAGTTGATCTAGAGATTTAAGTTTAGAAAGTAAAAACATAATAAAGTATGACTTATTTTTAACACTTTTTTGAGTGGGACGCTTTTGGATGCCTGAGAATCTTAGTGGGATATTTTTTTTAAATGTCATTGCTCAAAAAATAATAATACATTAAAATCAAAGTTGTTATGAATTATTAACCTACTTAAGGCTCCAATTACTTCACATCAAATATTACAAACAAAAAAAAAACTTGGGGAAAAATATTGACAATTTTGTGTTTTCGCCATGTAAAAAATGGCATCAAGCAAAAAGTAAAAGAAAACCATAAAAAAATAATAAAGACCTATTATTGATGGATAAATCTGAAGTTGATCTCGAAATGTAGGTTAAGAAAGTAAAATAATAATAAAGTATGACTTATTTTTAACACTTTCATGAGTGGGACCCTTTTGGATCCCTGGGAATCTTAGTGGGATATTTTTTTTTTTAATTACTCGCTTCTAAAAATAATGAATTAAAAGCAATGTTGTTATGAATTATTGACATATTTAAGGGTCCAATTACTTGGCTTCAAATATTACACTTAAACAAAATGGGTAAAATATTGGATATTTTGTGTTTTTGCCTTTTAAAAAATGGCATACAACTAACTAAAAAACAACAAAAATGATAATGATATATATTTGACAGCTAGATCAGAAGTTGATCTAAAGATTTAAGTTTAGAAAGTAAAATAATAATAAAGTATGTCTTATTTAACACTTTTTTGAGTGCGACCCTTTTGGATCCCTGAGAATCTTAGTGGGATGTTTGTTTTTAAATGTCATTGCTCAAAAAATAATAATGAATTAAAATCAATGTTGTTATGAATTATTAACCTACTTAAGGCTCCA
Source organism: Nerophis lumbriciformis (assembly GCF_033978685.3). NCBI lineage: Eukaryota > Metazoa > Chordata > Actinopteri > Syngnathiformes > Syngnathidae > Nerophis > Nerophis lumbriciformis. The sequence continues at coordinate 39,799,427 of NC_084569.2, read as the reverse complement.
ATTACTTCACATCAAATATTACACACAAAAAAAAAACTTGGGGAAAAATATTGACAATTTTGTGTTTTCGCTATGAAAAAAATGGCATAAAACAAAAAGTAAAAGGAAACCATAAAAAAATAATAAAGACCTATTATTGATGGATAAATCTGAAGTTGATCTCGAAATGTAGGTTAAGAAAGTAAAATAATAATAAAGTATGACTTATTTTTAACACTTTCATGAGTGGGACCCTTTTGGATCCCTGGGAATCTTAGTGGGATATTTTTTTTTTAATTACTCGCTTCAAAAAATAATGAATTAAAATCAATGTTGTAATGAATTATTGACATATTTAAGGGTCCAATTACTTGGCTTCAAATATTACACTTAAACAAAATGGGTAAAATATTGGATATTTTGTATTTTTGCCATATAAAAAAATGGCATACAACTAACTAAAAAACAACAAAAATGATAATGACATATATTTGACAGCTAGATCAGAAGTTGATCGTTGATCTAGAGATTTAAGTTTAGAAAGTAAAATAATAATAAAGTATGACTTATTTTTAACACTTTTTTGAGTGCGACCCTTTTGGATCCCTGAGAATCTTAGTGGGATGTTTGTTTTTAAATGTCATTGCTCAAAAAATAATAATGAATTAAAATCAATGTTGTTATGAATTATTAACCTACTTAAGGCTCCAATTACTTCACATCAAATATTACACAAAAAAAAAACTTGGGGAAAAATAGAGACACTTTTGTGTTTTCGCCATGTAAAAAATAATCTGAGAATCTTAGTGGGATATTTTTTATCAAATATCATTGCTCTAAAAATAATGAATTAAAATCAATGTTGTTATGAATTATTGACATATTTAAGGGTCCAATTACTTGGCTTCAAATATTACACTTAAACAAAATGGGTAAAATATTGGATATTTTGTGTTTTTGCCTTTTAAAAAATGGCATAAAACTAACGATAAAAAACAACAAAAAAGACCTATATTTGACAGATAGATCTAAAGTTGATCTAACGATTTAAGCTTAGAAAGTAAAAATATAAAATAATAAAGTATGGCTTATTTTTAACACTTTTATGAGTGGGACCCTTTTGGGTCCCTGAGATATTTTTCTTTTTTAATGTCGTCGCTAAAAGATGAATAATGAATTAAAATCAATGGTGTAAAATATGCTTAGAAATAATAAAAATTGTGTAAAATATGCTTAAAAATATAATTAAAAATGGCGTAAAATATGCTTAAAAATTATAATACAAATGGTGTAAAATATGCTTAAAAATATAATACAAATGGTGTAAAATATGCTTAAAAATATCATACAAATGGTGTAAAATATGCTTTAAAAATTATGAAACTGGTGTAAAATATGCTTAAAAATATAATAAAATTATGCTTAAAAATATAATAAAATTATGCTTAAAAATATTTTAAAAATGGTGTAAAAAACGCTTAAAAACATAATACAAATGGTGTAAAATACGCTTAAAAACATAATACAAATGGTGTAAAATATGCTTCAAAAATAATAAAAAATTGTGTAAAATATGCTTATTAATATAATTAAAATGGTGTAAAATATGCTTAAAAATATAATAAAAATGGTTTAAAATATGCTTTAAAACTAATAATACAATTGGTGTAAAATATGCTTTAAAAATCTAATAAAAACATGCTTAAAATATAATACACATGGTGTAAAATATGCTTAAAAAATTATAAAGACGATGTAAAATATGCTTAAAAATATAACACAAATGGTGTAAAACATGCTTAAAAATATAATACAAATGGTGTAAAATATGCTTGAATATAATAAAAATGGCGTAAAATATGCTTGAATATAATAAAAATGGTGTAAAATACGCTTAAAAACATAATACAAATGGTGTAAAATACGCTTAAAAACATAATACAAATGGTGTAAAATATGCTTCAAAAATAATAAAAAATTGTGTAAAATATGCTTATTAATATAATTAAAATGGTGTAAAATATGCTTAAAAATATAATAAAAATGGTTTAAAATATGCTTGAAAACTAATAATACAATTGATGTAAAATATGCTTTAAAAATCTAATAAAAATATGCTTAAAATATAATACACACGGTGTAAAATATGCTTAAAAAATTATAAAAACGATGTCAAATATGCTTAAAAATAATACAAATGATGTAAAATATGCTTAAAAATATAATACAAATGGTGTAAAATATGCTTGAATATAATAAAAAATGGCGTAAAATATACTTAAAAATTATAATACAAATGGTGTAAAATATGCTTAAAAATATAATACAAATGGTGTAAAATATGCTTAAAAATATAATACAAATGGTGTAAAATATGCTTTAAAAATTATGAAACTGGTGTAAAATATGCTTAAAAATATAATAAAATTATGCTTAAAAATATAATAAAATTATGCTTAAAAATATAAAAATGGTGTAAAATACGCTTAAAAACATAATATAAATGGTGTAAAATACGCTTAAAAACATAATACAAATGGTGTAAAATATGCTTCAAAAATAATAAAAAATTGTGTAAAATATGCTTATTAACATAATTAAAATGGTGTAAAATATGCTTAAAAGTATAATAAAAATGGTTTAAAATATGCTTGAAAACTAATAATACAATTGATGTAAAATATGCTTTAAAAATCTAATAAAAATATGCTTAAAATATAATACACACGGTGTAAAATATGCTTAAAAAATTATAAAAACGATGTCAAATATGCTTAAAAATATAATACAAATGATGTAAAATATGCTTAAAAATATAATACAAATGGTGTAAAATATGCTTGAATATAATAAAAAATGGCGTAAAATATACTTAAAAATTATAATACAAATGGTGTAAAATATGCTTAAAAATATAATACAAATGGTGTAAAATATGCTTAAAAATATAATACAAATGGTGTAAAATATGCTTTAAAAATTATGAAACTGGTGTAAAATATGCTTAAAAATATAATAAAATTATGCTTAAAAATATAATAAAATTATGCTTAAAAATATAAAAATGGTGTAAAATACGCTTAAAAACATAATACAAATGGTGTAAAATACGCTTAAAAACATAATACAAATGGTGTAAAATATGCTTCAAAAATAATAAAAAATTGTGTAAAATATGCTTATTAATATAATTAAAATGGTGTAAAATATGCTTAAAAATATAATAAAAATGGTTTAAAATATGCTTTAAAACTAATAATACAATTGGTGTAAAATATGCTTTAAAAATCTAATAAAAACATGCTTAAAATACACATGGTGTAAAATATGCTTAAAGAATTATAAAGACGATGTAAAATATGCTTAAAAATATAACACAAATGGTGTAAAACATGCTTAAAAATATAATACAAATGGTGTAAAATATGCTTGAATATAATAAAAATGGCGTAAAATATGCTTGAATATAATAAAAATGGTGTAAAACATGCTTATAAATATAATAAAAATGGTGTAAAATATGCTTAAAAAAATAATACAAATGGTGTAAAATATGCTTAAAAATATAATACAAATGGTGTAAAATATGCTTTAAAAATTATGAAACTGGTGTAAAATATGCTTAAAAATATAATAAAATTATGCTTAAAAATATAATAAAATTATGCTTAAAAATATAAAAATGGTGTAAAATACGCTTAAAAACATAATACAAATGGTGTAAAATACGCTTAAAAACATAATATAAATGGTGTAAAATATGCTTCAAAATAATAAAAAATTGTGTAAAATATGCTTATTAATATAATTAAAATGGTGTAAAATATGCTTAAAAATATAATAAAAATGGTTTAAAATATGCTTTAAAACTAATAATACAATTGGTGTAAAATATGCTTTAAAAATCTAATAAAAACATGCTTAAAATATAATACACATGGTGTAATATATGCTTAAAAAATTATAAAAACGATGTAAAATATGCTTAAAAATATAATACAAATGGTGTAAAACATGCTTAAAAATATAATACAAATGGTGTAAAATATGCTCGAATATAATAAAATGGTGTAAAATATGCTTATAAATATAATAAAAATGGTGTAAAATATTCTTAAAAATATAATACAAATGGTGTAAAATATGCTAAAAAAAATAATACAAATGGTGTAAAATATGCTTAAAAAGAGTGCAGCCAAGGAATCTACCTGTGGCCCCTCCCACTCGAGCTGAACTAACAGGTTATGAAGCTACACCATCGTTGTGTCTCCAACCTGCACCTCTTCACGCACTCAATGCCTGTAGGCCGTGACGTCATACCCAGCGTGTACTCAAAATATGTGTGTGTGGCGCACCGCAGACGGAAGGGAAGACTGCTCACCTGCAGCTTGACTTTCAGGTTGTCCACATCTACCACCTTGTTCTGGAGAGACAGGAAGAGAGCACAGGGCCGTGAAATACCCACAATGCACCTGGTGCACGTTGAACACAGCACAGGGCCGTGACACACCCACAATGCTAAATTAGCCAGACTGCTAACTTGGGATTGTTTACGTCATGCTGACATGGGTGTAGAAATGGTACTCAGGTGATGACACCGCTACAGAAATGGTACTCAGGTGAGGACACCGCTACAGAAATGGTACTCAGGTGAGGACACCGCTACAGAAATGGTACTCAGGTGATGACACCGCTACAGAAATGGTACTCAGGTGATGACACCGCTACAGAAATGGTACTCAGGTGATGACACCGCTACTAAGAGCAGTGGTGTCCAAAGTGCGGGAACAAGCTCATTTATTTACCGGCCCGCGCCACAACTGTTAGCATTCTAATATTAGCATGATAGCTTTTTATTGCAGGTGTACACGCCAGTTTCAAATATTTTGTTACTTGACGAATGCTACCTGTTAGCATGCTAATGTTATTAGGATAGCTTTTTTTAGCTAATTCTACAGGTACTAGTGTCATATTTTGCTGCTTGATGTATGCTAATGTTAGCATTTCTAACAATTGTTTCATCGCAGAGTAATATATTTTGGTCCTTGACACATTCTGCGGTTGGTATTTTTAGCAAGCTAACATTGGCATGCTAGGTTTTTTGTTTTTTTTGGATAATTTACCTAATTTTCACTTATGCTAACTGTAAGCATGCTATTGTTAGCATGTTAACATAGTTCTGTGAGCATGCTAGTTTTTTTTAGCTCATTTTACTCATATTTATTTGTTACTTGACTACCTGGCCAGCGTGCTAAGTGTTGCTAACTGTTAGCATTTCAGTTCAACTTTGGCACTTTAACATTCACACAAAAGTTCACATTCATTTGCAATTCCTCACGAAATGGCATCCTGTAGTTGGACGTGGAATTGTTGGAGGCTGAAATGTGAAAATGTTTTTGTGTTGAAGAGTTATGATGTCATGTGACTTTTTACAGCCGTGTGCTTTGAGTGCGGTCATGTGACTGCCAGGCTCTGTTTGATTGGTGGAGTAGACCTAGTGCGCTTTTTCACATGCAAGAATTTTGGCACTGTTCTGCCAGCATAAAAATGGTGTAAAAGATGCTAAAAAAATATAAGAAAAATGGTGTAAAATTTGCTTAGAAATTATAAAAATGGTGTAAAATATGCTTTAAAAAATAATAAAAAATGGTGTAAAATATAAATAACACAAAATTGGTGTAAAATATGCTTACCTAATATAATAAAAATGGTTTAAAATATGCTTACCTAATATAATAAAAATGGTGTAAAATATGCTTTAAAAAAATTGTGTAGAATATGCTTAAAAAAATATTATAAAATGGTGTAAAATATGCTTAAAAAATAAGAATGGTGTAAAATATGTTTTAAAAAAATCATAAAAATGGTGTAAATAACTCATTTCACAAGGTATATATCTGCGACTTATATATGGAACAATATTATTATCTCTAAAAATGAGTGGGTGTGGCTTATATAGTCTGGAAAATAGCGTAATAAGAATTTCATACGCAATTAAAGTCTTTATAAGAAGCCATTGTGACTTTACTGTCATTGAGTGGAAATAAACTTAACTCACACTTTTTTTTGTTGCCATAAAAGCAACCTTTTTTTTTACACTGCCGCGCTTTGGGCCAGGTACAACCTTGACACGTTTTAGACCGGGTGTTGTTGATAATTTTTTAATCACACACCCCCCTCCCAGGGGACAGACGTGATACCCCCCCCAAAGTCAGCTTTTATGAGCCTTCAAATATGGTCAACAAAAACAGCAAAATCAGCTTTTATGATCTTTCAAATATTGTCAACAAAAATAGCAAAATCAGCATTTATGATCCTTCAAATATTGTCAACAAAAATAGCAAAATCAGCTTTTATGATCCTTCAAATATTGTCAGCAAAATCAGCTTTTATGATCCTTCAAATAATGTCAACAAAAGCAGCAAAATCAGCTTTTATGATCCTTCAAATATTGTCAACAAAAATAGCAAAATCAGCTTTTATGATCCTTCAAATATTGTCGACAAAAATAGCAAAATCAGCTTTTATGATCCTTCAAATATTGTCAGCAAAATCAGCTTTTATGAACCTTCAAATATTGTCAACAAAAATAGCAAAATCAGCTTTTATGATCCTTTGAATATTGTCAACAAAATCAGCTTTCATGATCCTTCAAATATTGTCAACAAAATCCGCTTTTATGATCCTTCAAATAATGTCAACAAAAATGGCAAAATCAGCTTTTATGATCCTTCAAATATTGTCAACAAAAATAGCAAAATCAGCTTTTATGATCCTTCAAATATTGTCAGCAAAAATAGCAAAATCAGCTTTTATGATCCTTCAAAAATTGTCAGCAAAATCAGCTTTCATGAACCTTCAAATATTGTCAACAAAAATAGCAAAATCAGCTTTTATGATCCTTCAAATATTGTCAACAAAATCAGCTTTTATGATCCTTCAAATATTGTCAACAAAATCAGCTTTTATGATCCTTCAAATATTGTCAACAAAACCAGCAAAATCAGCTTTTATGATCCTTTAAATATTGTCAGCAAAAATAGCAAAATCAGCTTTCATGATCCTTCAAATATTGTCAACAAAAATAGCAAAATCAGCTTTTATGATCCTTCAAATATTGTCAACAAAAATAGCAAAATCAGCTTTTATGATCCTTCAAATATTGTCAGCAAAAAAATCAAAATCAGCTTTTTTGATCCTTTAAATAATGTCAACAAAAATAGCAAAATCAGCTTTTATGATCCTTCAAATATTGTCAACAAAAATAGCAAAATCAGCTTTTATTAACCTTCAAATATTGTCAACAAAAATAGCAAAATCAGCTTTTATGATCCTTCGAATATTGTCAACAAAATCAGCTTTCATGATCCTTCAAATATTGTCAACAAAATCAGCTTTTATGATCCTTCAAATAATGTCAACAAAAATAGCAAAATCAGCTTTTATGATCCTTCAAATATTGTCAACAAAAATAGCAAAATCAGCTTTTTTGATCCTTCAAATATTGTCAACAAAAACAGCAAAATCAGCTTTTATGATCCTTCAAATATTGTCAACAAAAACAGCAAAATCAGCTTTTATGATCCTTCAAATATTGTCAACAAAAATAGCAAAATCAGCTTTTATGATCCTTCAAATACTGTCAACAAAAATAGCAAACTCAGCTTTTATAATCCTTCAAATATTATCAACAAAAACAGCAAAATCAGCTTTTATGATCCTTCAAATATTGTCAACAAAAACAGCAAAATCAGCTTTTATGATCCTTCAAATATTGTCAGCAAAAATAGCAAAATCAGCTTTTATGATCCTTCAAATATTGTCAGCAAAATCAGCTTTTATGATCCTTCAAATAGTGTCAACAAAAATTTCAAAATCATCTTTTATGATCCTTCAAATATTGTCAGCAAAATCAGCTTTTATGATCCTTCAAATATTGTCAATAAAAATTGCAAAATCAGCTTTTATGATCCTTCAAATATTGTCAACAAAAACAGCTAAATCAGCTTCATAAGCCTTCAAATATTGTCAACAAAAACAGCAACATTTGCTTTTATGATCCTTCAAATATTGTCAACAAAAACAGCAACATTTGCTTTTATGATCCTTCAAATATTGTCAACAAAAACAGCAATATCAGCTTTATGAGTCTTCAACTATGGTCAAAAAAACCCAGCAAAATCGTCTTCAAATATGGTCAACAAAAACAGCAAAATAAGCTTTTATGATTGTGCAAATATTGTCAGCAAAATCAGCTTTTATGATCCTTCAAATATTGTCAACAAAAACAGCTAAATCAGCTTCATAAGCCTTCAAATATTGTCAACAAAAACAGCAACATTTGCTTTTATGATCCTTCAAATATTGTCAACAAAAACAGCAACATTTGCTTTTATGATCCTTCAAATATTGTCAACAAAAACAGCAACATTTGCTTTTATGATCCTTCAAATATTGTCAACAAAAACAGCAATATCAGCTTTATGAGTCTTCAACTATGGTCAAAAAAACCCAGCAAAATCGTCTTCAAATATGGTCAACAAAAACAGCAAAATAAGCTTTTATGATTGTGCAAATATTGTCAACAAAATCAGCTTTTATGATCCTTCAAATATTGTCAACAGAAATAGCAAAATCAGCTTTTATGATCCTTCAAATATTGTCAACAAAAATAGCAAAATCAGCTTTTATGATCCTTCAAATATTTTCAGCAAAATCAGCTTTTATGATCCTTCGAATATTGTCAACAAAATCAGCTTTTATGATCCTTCAAATATTGTCAACAAAAATAGCAAAATCAGCTTTTATGATCCTTCAAATATTTTCAGCAAAATCAGCTTTTATGATCCTTCGAATATTGTCAACAAAATCAGCTTTCATGATCCTTCAAATATTGTCAACAAAATCAGCTTTTATGATCCTTCAAATAATGTCAACAAAAGCAGCAAAATCAGCTTTTATGATCCTTCAAATATTGTCAACAAAAATAGCAAAATCAGCTTTTATGATCCTTCAAATATTGTCGACAAAAATAGCAAAATCAGCTTTTATGATCCTTCAAATATTGTCAGCAAAATCAGCTTTTATGAACCTTCAAATATTGTCAACAAAAATAGCAAAATCAGCTTTTATGATCCTTTGAATATTGTCAACAAAATCAGCTTTCATGATCCTTCAAATATTGTCAACAAAATCCGCTTTTATGATCCTTCAAATAATGTCAACAAAAATGGCAAAATCAGCTTTTATGATCCTTCAAATATTGTCAACAAAAATAGCAAAATCAGCTTTTATGATCCTTCAAATATTGTCAGCAAAAATAGCAAAATCAGCTTTTATGATCCTTCAAAAATTGTCAGCAAAATCAGCTTTCATGAACCTTCAAATATTGTCAACAAAAATAGCAAAATCAGCTTTTATGATCCTTCAAATATTGTCAACAAAATCAGCTTTTATGATCCTTCAAATATTGTCAACAAAATCAGCTTTTATGATCCTTCAAATATTGTCAACAAAACCAGCAAAATCAGCTTTTATGATCCTTTAAATATTGTCAGCAAAAATAGCAAAATCAGCTTTCATGATCCTTCAAATATTGTCAACAAAAATAGCAAAATCAGCTTTTATGATCCTTCAAATATTGTCAACAAAAATAGCAAAATCAGCTTTTATGATCCTTCAAATATTGTCAGCAAAAAAATCAAAATCAGCTTTTTTGATCCTTTAAATAATGTCAACAAAAATAGCAAAATCAGCTTTTATGATCCTTCAAATATTGTCAACAAAAATAGCAAAATCAGCTTTTATGAACCTTCAAATATTGTCAACAAAAATAGCAAAATCAGCTTTTATGATCCTTCGAATATTGTCAACAAAATCAGCTTTCATGATCCTTCAAATATTGTCAACAAAATCAGCTTTTATGATCCTTCAAATAATGTCAACAAAAATAGCAAAATCAGCTTTTATGATCCTTCAAATATTGTCAACAAAAACAGCAAAATCAGCTTTTATGATCCTTCAAATATTGTCAACAAAAATAGCAAAATCAGCTTTTATGATCCGAAAAATATTTTTCAGAATATTCCGTGTAAATAACTAATTTCACAAGGTATATATCTGCGACTTATATATGGAACAATATTATTTTCTCAAAAATTGAGTGGGTGTGGCTTATATAGTCTAGAAAATAGGGTAATACAAATAATTGTATACACAATTAAAGTCTTTCTAAGCCCTTTCACACACACTTAAAGCACGTCCTGCACTGGAAGATGAAACATAAAGGTGTGACTTGAAGTCAAAGTAGTTTAAAGAGTGCAGCAGTGAAATAGTGCACGTCGCAGTAGAAAGTGTGTATTTAGCAGCTTGTTGTTCTTTGTTCACTTTCACACACAGGAAGTGTGCGAGTGCACGAGAGAAAGCAGAGCAGCAAGAAGAAAGCAGGCGAACGGCAGACGGCAGAACGCACTCTTCTTGCAGCTCTGCATTTGTTGCCATGGCTTTTCTTGCCCACAATTATGACGCGCGTGCTGACTGGAGAAGTCTGCCCAAAATAGAGCGGCCATGTTGCAAGAGGCCACAGCAGCAGCGGGGAAAAAACAACTGTTGTTTGATGATGACATCATGTGATGAGATCATGTGATGAGATCATGTGATGAGATCATGTGATGAGACCATGTGACCACCATGGGCACATCCTGACCTCTGACCTCCTGTTGCCCCTTTGACAGCTGCTAAATCAATGTCCAAGCAGCTCCATCTTGGCCGATTTTGCTGTTTTTGTTGACCATAGTTGAAGACTCATAAAGATGATATTGCTGTTTTTGTTGACAATATTTGAAGGATCATAAAAGCACATTTTGCTGTTTTTGTTGACAATATTTGAAGGATCATAAAAGCTGATTTTGCTGACCATATTTGAAGGATCCTAGACGCTGATTTTGCTGTTTTTGTTGACCATATTTGAAGGATCATAAAACTGACATTGCTGTTTTTGTTGACCATCCAGCACCCTAAGAGGGACAAGCGGTAGGAAATGGATGGGTGGATATTTGAAGGATCATAAAAGCTGATTTTTATGTTTTTGTTGACAATATTTGAAGGATCATAAAAGCACATTTTGCTGTTTTTGTTGACAATATTTGAAGGATCATAAAAGCTGATTTTGCTGACCATATTTGAAGGATCCTAGACGCTGATTTTGCTGTTTTTGTTGACCATATTTGAAGGATCATAAAACTGACATTGCTGTTTTTGTTGACCATCCAGCACCCTAAGAGGGACAAGCGGTAGGAAATGGATGAGTGGATATTTGAAGGATCATAAAAGCTGATTTTTATGTTTTTGTTGACAATATTTGAAGGATCATAAAAGCTGATTTTTATGTTTTTGTTGACAATATTTGAAGGATCATAAAAGCTGATTTTGCTGACCATATTTGAAGGATCCTAGACGCTAATTTTGCTGTTTTTGTTGACCATATTTGAAGGATCATAAAACTGACATTGCTGTTTTTGTTGACCATCCAGCACCCTAAGAGGGACAAGCGGTAGGAAATGGATGGGTGGATATTTGAAGGATCATAAAAGCTGATTTTTATGTTTTTGTTGACAATATTTGAAGGATCATAAAAGCACATTTTGCTGTTTTTGTTGACAATATTTGAAGGATCATAAAAGCTGATTTTGCTGACCATATTTGAAGGATCCTAGACGCTGATTTTGCTGTTTTTGTTGACCATATTTGAAGGATCATAAAACTGACATTGCTGTTTTTGTTGACCATCCAGCACCCTAAGAGGGACAAGCGGTAGGAAATGGATGGGTGGATATTTGAAGGATCATATAAGCTGATTTTTGTGTTTTTGTTGACAATATTTGAAGGATCATAAAAGCACATTTTGCTGTTTTTGTTGACAATATTTGAAGGATCATAAAAGCTGATTTCGCTGACCATATTTGAAGGATCCTAGACGCTGATTTTGCTGTTTTTGTTGACCATATTTGAAGGATCATAAAACGGACATTGCTGTTTTTGTTGACCATCCAGCACCCTAAGAGGGACAAGCGGTAGGAAATGGATGAGTGGATATTTGAAGGATCATAAAAGCTGATTTTTATGTTTTTGTTGACAATATTTGAAGGATCATAAAAGCTGATTTTGCTGACCATATTTGAAGGATCCTAGACGCTGATTTTGCTGTTTTTGTTGACCATATTTGAAGGATCATAAAACTGACATTGCTGTTTTTGTTGACCATCCAGCACCCTAAGAGGGACAAGCGGTAGGAAATGGATGGGTGGATATTTGAAGGATCATAAAAGCCGATTTTTATGTTTTTGTTGACAATATTTGAAGGATCATAAAAGCACATTTTGCTGTTTTTGTTGACAATATTTGAAGGATCATAAAAGCTGATTTTGCTGACCATATTTGAAGGATCCTAGACGCTGATTTTGCTGTTTTTGTTGACCATATTTGAAGGATCATAAAACTGACATTGCTGTTTTTGTTGACCATCCAGCACCCTAAGAGGGACAAGCGGTAGGAAATGGATGGGTGGATATTTGAAGGATCATAAAAGCTGATTTTTATGTTTTTGTTGACAATATTTGAAGGATCATAAAAGCACATTTTGCTGTTTTTGTTGACAATATTTGAAGGATCATAAAAGCTGATTTTGCTGACCATATTTGAAGGATCCTAGATGCTGATTTTGCTGTTTTTGTTGACCATATTTGAAGGATCATAAAACTGACATTGCTGTTTTTGTTGACCATCCAGCACCCTAAGAGGGACAAGCGGTAGAAACTGGATGGGTGGATATTTGAAGGATCATAAAAGCTGATTTTTATGTTTTTGTTGACAATATTTGAAGGATCATAAAAGCTGATTTTGCTGTTTTTGTTGACAATATTTGCACAATCATAAAAGCTTATTTTGCTGTTTCTGTTGACCATATTTGAAGACTCATAAAGCTGGTATTGCTGTTTTAGTTGACAATATTTCAAGGCTCATGAAGCTGATTTTGCTGTTTTTGTTGATAATAGTTGAAGGCTCATGAAGCAAATTTTGTTGACAATATTTGAAGGCTCAAAAAAGCTGGTTTTGCTTTTTTTTGTTGATCATATTTGAAGGCACGTGAGGCTGATTTTTCTGTTTTTAGTGACGATATTTGAAGCCTCAGGAAGCTGATTTTGCTGTTTTTGTTGAACATATTTGAAGGCTTATGAAAGCTGTTTTTGTTGACAATATTTGAAGGATAATAAAAGCTGATTTTGTGGACCATATAACTGACTTTGCTGTTTTTGTTGACCATATTTGAAGGATTATAGAACTGACTGTGCTGTTTTTGTTGACCATATTTGAAGGCACGTGAGGCTGATTTATCTGTTTTTAGTGACGATATTTGAAGCCTCAGGAAGCTGATTTTGCTGTTTTTGTTGAACATATTTGAAGGCTTATGAAAGCTGTTTTTGTTGACAATATTTGAAGGATAATAAAAGCTGATTTTGTGGACCATATAACTGACTTTGCTGTTTTTGTTGACCATATTTGAAGGATTATAGAACTGACTGTGCTGTTTTTGTTGACCATATTTGAAGGATCATAAAACAGAGTTTGCTGTTTTTGTTGACCATCCAGCACCCCCAGCCACCCCAAGAGGGACAAGCGGTAGAAAATTGATGGATGGATATTTGAAGGCTCATGAAGCGGATTTTGCTGTTTTTATTTACCATAGTTGAAGGATCATAAAAGCTGATTTTGCTGTTTTTGTTGACCATAGTTGAAGGGCCATAAAATCTGATTTTGCTGTTTTTGTTGACCATATTTGAAGGATCATAAAAGCTGATTTTGCTTTTTTTGTTGAACATATTTGAAGGCTTATGAAAGCTGTTTTTGTTGACAATAATTGAAGGATCATAAAAGCTGTTTTTGTTGACAATATTTGAAGGATCATAAAAGCTGATTTTGTTGACAATATTTGAAGGATCATAGAACTGACTTTGCTGTTTTTGTTGACCATCCAGCACCCCCCGCCAACCCAAGAGGGACACGCGGTAGAAAATGGGTGGATGGATATTTGAAGGCTCATGAAGCGGATTTTGCTGTTTTTGTTGACCATAGTTGAAGGATCATAAAAGCTGATTTTGCTGTTTTTGTTGACCATAGTTGAAGGATCATAAAAGCTTATTTTGCTGTTTTTGTTGACCATATTTGAAGGCTCATGAGGCTTATTTTTCTGTTTTTATTGACGATATTTGAAGGCTAATGACGCTAATTTTGCTGTTTTTGTTGACAATATTTGAAGGATCATAAAAGCTGATTTTGTTGACAATATTTGAAGGATCATAAAAGCTGTTTTTATTGACCATATTTAAAGGCTAATAAAAGATGATTTTGCTGGGGGTGTTTCCACCATATTTGACGGCTCATAAAGCTGATTTTGCTGTTTTTGTTGACCATATTTGAAGGCTCAAAAAGCTGGTTTTGCTTTTTTTGTTGACCATATTTGAAGGCACGTGAGGCTGATTTTTCTGTTTTTAGTGACGATATTTGAAGCCTCATGAAGCTGATTTTGCTGTTTTTGTTGAACATATTTGAAGGCTTATGAAAGCTGTTTTTGTTGACAATATTTGAAGGATCATAAAAGCTGATTTTGTTGACCATATAACTGACTTTGCTGTTTTTGTTGACCATATTTGAAGGATTATAGAACTGACTGTGCTGTTTTTGTTGACCATATTTGAAGGATCATAAAAGCTGATTTTGCTTTTTTTATTGACGATATTTGAAGGCTCATGAAGCTGATTTTAATGTTTTTGTTGAACATATTATTTGAAGGCTTATGAAAGCTGTTTTTGTTGACAATAATTGAAGGATCATAAAAGCTGTTTTTGTTGACAATACTTGAAGGATCATAAAAGCTGATTTTGTTGACAATATTTGAAGGATCATAGAACTGACTTTGCTGTTTTTGTTGACCATCCAGCACCCCCCGCCAACCCAAGAGGGACAAGCGGTAGAAAATGGGTGGATGGATATTTGAAGGCTCATGAAGCGGATTTTGCTGTTTTGGTTGACCATAGTTGAAGGATTATAAAAGCCGATTTTGCTTTTTTTATTGACGATATTTGAAGGCTCATGAAGCTGATTTTACTGTTTTTGTTGAACATATTTGAAGGCTTATGAAAGCTGTTTTTGTTGACAATAATTGAAGGATCATAAAAGCTGTTTTTGTTGACAATATTTGAAGGATCATAAAAGCTGATTTTGTTGACAATATTTGAAGGATCATAGAACTGACTTTGCTGTTTTTGTTGACCATCCAGCACCCCCCGCCAAACCAAGAGGGACAAGCGGTAGAAAATGGGTGGATGGATATTTGAAGGCTCATGAAGCGGATTTTGCTGTTTTTGTTGACCATAGTTGAAGGATCATAAAAGCTGATTTTGCTGTTTTTGTTGACCATAGTTGAAGGATCATAAAAGCTGATTTTGCTGTTTTTGTTGACCATAGTTGAAGGATCATAAAAGCTGATTTTGCTGTTTTTGTTGACCATATTTGAAGGCTCATGAGGCTGATTTTTCTGTTTTTATTGACGATATTTGAAGGCTAATGACGCTAATTTTGCTGTTTTTGTTGACAATATTTGAAGTATCATAAAAGCTGATTTTGTTGACAATATTTGAAGGATCATAAAAGCTGTTTTTGTTGACCATATTTAAAGGCTAATAAAAGCTGATTTTGCTGGGGGTGTTTCCACCATATTTGACGGCTCATAAAGCTGATTGTGCTGTTTTTGTTGACCATATTTGAAGGCTCAAAAAGCTGGTTTGCTTTTTTTGTTGACCATATTTGAAGGCACGTGAGGCTGATTTTTCTGTTTCTAGTGACGATATTTGAAGCCTCATGAAGCTGATTTTGCTGTTTTTGTTGAACATATTTGAAGGCTTATAAAAGCTGTTTTTGTTGACAATATTTGAAGGATCATAAAAGCTGATTTTGTTGACCATATAACTGACTTTGCTGTTTTTGTTGACCATATTTGAAGGATTATAGAACCGACTGTGCTGTTTTTGTTGACCATATTTGAAGGATTATAAAACAGAGTTTGCTGTTTTTGTTTACCATTTAGCACCCCCAGCCACCCCAAGAGGGACAAGCCGTAGAAAATTGATGGATGGATATTTGAAGGCTCATGAAGCGGATTTTGCTGTTTTTATTTACCATAGTTGAAGGATCATAAAAGCTGTTTTTGCTGTTTTTGTTGACCACAGTTGAAGGGCCATAAAAGCTGATTTAGCTGTTTTTGTTGACCATATTTGAAGGATCATAAAAGCTGATTTTGCTTTTTTTATTGACGATATTTGAAGGCTCATGAAGCTGATTTTACTGTTTTTGTTGAACATTTTGAGGCTTATGAAAGCTGTTTTTTTGACAATAATTGAAGGATCATAAAAGCTGTTTTTGTTGACAATATTTGAAGGATCATAAAAGCTGATTTTGTTGACAATATTTGAAGGATCATAGAACTGACTTTGCTGTTTTTGTTGACCATCCAGCACCCCCCGCCAACCGAAGAGGGACAAGCGGTAGAAAATGGGTGGATGGATATTTGAAGGCTCATGAAGCGGATTTTGCTGTTTTTGTTGACCATAGTTGAAGGATCATAAAAGCTGATTTTGCTGTTTTTGTTGACCATATTTGAAGGCTCATGAGGCAGATTTTTCTGTTTTTATTGACGATATTTGAAGGCTAATGACGCTAATTTTGCTGTTTTTGTTGACAATATTTGAAGGATCATAAAAGCTGATTTTGTTGACAATATTTGAAGGATCATAAAAGCTGTTTTTATTGACCATATTTAAAAGCTAATAAAAGCTGATTTTGCTGGGGGTGTTTCCACCATATTTGACGGCTCATAAAGCGGATTTTGCTGTTTTTGTTGACCATATTTGAAGGCTCAAAAAAGCTGGTTTTGCTTTTTTTGTTGATCATATTTGAAGGCACGTGAGGCTGATTTTTCTGTTTTTAGTGACAATATTTGAAGCCTCATGAAGCTGATTTTGCTGTTTTTGTTGAACATATTTGAAGGCTTATGAAAGCTGTTTTTGTTGACAATATTTGAAGGATCATAGAAGCTGATTTTGTTGACCATATAACTGACTTTGCTGTTTTTGTTGACCATATTTGAAGTATTATACAACTGACTGTGCTGTTTTTGTTGACCATATTTGAAGGATTATAAAACAGAGTTTGCTGTTTTTGTTTACCATTTAGCACCCCCAGCCACCCCAAGAGGGACAAGCGGTAGAAAATTGATGGATGGATATTTGAAGGCTCATGAAGCGGATTTTGCTGTTTTTATTTACCATAGTTGAAGGATCATAAAAGCTGTTTTTGCTGTTTTTGTTGACCATAGTTGAAGGGCCATAAAAGCTGATTTTGCTGTTTTTATTGACGACATTTGAAGGCTCATGAAGCTGATTTTACTGTTTTTGTTGAACATATTTGAAGGCTTATGAAAGCTGTTTTGTTGACAATATTTGAAGGATCATAAAAGCTGATTTTGTTAGCAATATTTGAAGGATCATAGAACTGACTTTGCTGTTTTTGTTGAATATCCAGCACCTCCCGCCAACCCAAGAGGGACAAGCGGTATAAAATGGGTGGATGGATATTTGAAGGCTCATGAAGCGGATTTTGCTGTTTTTGTTGACCATATTTGAAGGATCATAAAAGCTGATTTTGTTGACCATATAACTGACTTTGCTGTTTTTGTTGACCATATTTGAAGGATTATACAACCGACTGTGCTGTTTTTGTTGACCATATTTGAAGGATCATAAAACAGAGTTTGCTGTTTTTGTTGACCATCCAGCACCCCCAGCCACCCCAAGAGGGACAAGCCGTAGAAAATTGATGGATGGATATTTGAAGGCTCATGAAGCGGATTTTGCTGTTTTATTTACCAAAGTTGAAGGATCATAAAGGCTGATTTTGCTGTTTTTGTTGACCATAGTTGAAGGGCTATAAAAGCTGTTTTGCTGTTTTTGTTGACCATATTTGAAGGATCATAAAAGCTGTTTTTGTTGACAATATTTGAAGGATCATAAAAGCTGATTTTGTTGACAATATTTGAAGGATCATAGAACTGACTTTGCTGTTTTTGTTGACCATCCAGCACCCCCCGCCAAACCAAGAGGGACAAGCGGTAGAAAATGGGTGGATGGATATTTGAAGGCTCATGAAGCGGATTTTGCTGTTTTTGTTGACCATAGTTGAAGGATCATAAAAGCTGATTTTGCTGTTTTTGTTGACCATAGTTGAAGGATCATAAAAGCTGATTTTGCTGTTTTTGTTGACCATAGTTGAAGGATCATAAAAGCTGATTTTGCTGTTTTTGTTGACCATATTTGAAGGCTCATGAGGCTGATTTTTCTGTTTTTATTGACGATATTTGAAGGCTAATGACGCTAATTTTGCTGTTTTTGTTGACAATATTTGAAGTATCATAAAAGCTGATTTTGTTGACAATATTTGAAGGATCATAAAAGCTGTTTTTGTTGACCATATTTAAAGGCTAATAAAAGCTGATTTTGCTGGGGGTGTTTCCACCATATTTGACGGCTCATAAAGCTGATTGTGCTGTTTTTGTTGACCATATTTGAAGGCTCAAAAAGCTGGTTTGCTTTTTTTGTTGACCATATTTGAAGGCACGTGAGGCTGATTTTTCTGTTTCTAGTGACGATATTTGAAGCCTCATGAAGCTGATTTTGCTGTTTTTGTTGAACATATTTGAAGGCTTATAAAAGCTGTTTTTGTTGACAATATTTGAAGGATCATAAAAGCTGATTTTGTTGACCATATAACTGACTTTGCTGTTTTTGTTGACCATATTTGAAGGATTATAGAACCGACTGTGCTGTTTTTGTTGACCATATTTGAAGGATTATAAAACAGAGTTTGCTGTTTTTGTTTACCATTTAGCACCCCCAGCCACCCCAAGAGGGACAAGCCGTAGAAAATTGATGGATGGATATTTGAAGGCTCATGAAGCGGATTTTGCTGTTTTTATTTACCATAGTTGAAGGATCATAAAAGCTGTTTTTGCTGTTTTTGTTGACCACAGTTGAAGGGCCATAAAAGCTGATTTAGCTGTTTTTGTTGACCATATTTGAAGGATCATAAAAGCTGATTTTGCTTTTTTTATTGACGATATTTGAAGGCTCATGAAGCTGATTTTACTGTTTTTGTTGAACATTTTGAGGCTTATGAAAGCTGTTTTTTTGACAATAATTGAAGGATCATAAAAGCTGTTTTTGTTGACAATATTTGAAGGATCATAAAAGCTGATTTTGTTGACAATATTTGAAGGATCATAGAACTGACTTTGCTGTTTTTGTTGACCATCCAGCACCCCCCGCCAACCGAAGAGGGACAAGCGGTAGAAAATGGGTGGATGGATATTTGAAGGCTCATGAAGCGGATTTTGCTGTTTTTGTTGACCATAGTTGAAGGATCATAAAAGCTGATTTTGCTGTTTTTGTTGACCATATTTGAAGGCTCATGAGGCAGATTTTTCTGTTTTTATTGACGATATTTGAAGGCTAATGACGCTAATTTTGCTGTTTTTGTTGACAATATTTGAAGGATCATAAAAGCTGATTTTGTTGACAATATTTGAAGGATCATAAAAGCTGTTTTTATTGACCATATTTAAAAGCTAATAAAAGCTGATTTTGCTGGGGGTGTTTCCACCATATTTGACGGCTCATAAAGCGGATTTTGCTGTTTTTGTTGACCATATTTGAAGGCTCAAAAAAGCTGGTTTTGCTTTTTTTGTTGATCATATTTGAAGGCACGTGAGGCTGATTTTTCTGTTTTTAGTGACAATATTTGAAGCCTCATGAAGCTGATTTTGCTGTTTTTGTTGAACATATTTGAAGGCTTATGAAAGCTGTTTTTGTTGACAATATTTGAAGGATCATAGAAGCTGATTTTGTTGACCATATAACTGACTTTGCTGTTTTTGTTGACCATATTTGAAGTATTATACAACTGACTGTGCTGTTTTTGTTGACCATATTTGAAGGATTATAAAACAGAGTTTGCTGTTTTTGTTTACCATTTAGCACCCCCAGCCACCCCAAGAGGGACAAGCGGTAGAAAATTGATGGATGGATATTTGAAGGCTCATGAAGCGGATTTTGCTGTTTTTATTTACCATAGTTGAAGGATCATAAAAGCTGTTTTTGCTGTTTTTGTTGACCATAGTTGAAGGGCCATAAAAGCTGATTTTGCTGTTTTTATTGACGACATTTGAAGGCTCATGAAGCTGATTTTACTGTTTTTGTTGAACATATTTGAAGGCTTATGAAAGCTGTTTTGTTGACAATATTTGAAGGATCATAAAAGCTGATTTTGTTAGCAATATTTGAAGGATCATAGAACTGACTTTGCTGTTTTTGTTGAATATCCAGCACCTCCCGCCAACCCAAGAGGGACAAGCGGTATAAAATGGGTGGATGGATATTTGAAGGCTCATGAAGCGGATTTTGCTGTTTTTGTTGACCATATTTGAAGGATCATAAAAGCTGATTTTGTTGACCATATAACTGACTTTGCTGTTTTTGTTGACCATATTTGAAGGATTATACAACCGACTGTGCTGTTTTTGTTGACCATATTTGAAGGATTATAAAACAGAGTTTGCTGTTTTTGTTTACCATTTAGCACCCCCAGCCACCCCAAGAGGGACAAGCGGTAGAAAATTGATGGATGGATATTTGAAGGCTCATGAAGCGGATTTTGCTGTTTTTATTTACCGTAGTTGAAGGATCATAAAAGCTGTTTTTGCTGTTTTTGTTGACCATAGTTGAAGGGCCATAAAAGCTGATTTAGCTGTTTTTGTTGACCATATTTGAAGGATCATAAAAGCTGATTTTGCTGTTTTTGTTGACCATATTTGAAGGCTCATGAGGCAGATTTTTCTGTTTTTATTGACGATATTTGAAGGCTAATGACGCTGATTTTGCTGTTTTTGTGGACAATATTCAAAGGATCATAAAAGCTGATTTTGTTGACAATATTTGAAGGATCATAAAAGCTGTTTTTGTTGACCATATTTAAAGGCTAATAAAAGCTGATTTTGCTGGGGGTGTTTTCACCATATTTGACGGCTCATAAAGCTGATTTTGCTGTTTTTGTTGACCATATTTGAAGGCTCATGAGGCTGATTTTTCTGTTTTTAGTGACGATATTTGAAGGCTAATGACGCTGATTTTGCTGTTTTTGTTGACAATATTTAAAGGATCATAAAAGCTGATTTTGTTGACAATATTTGAAGGATCATAAAAGCTGTTTTTGTTGACCATAGTTGAAGGCTCATAAAAGCTGACTTGGGGGGGGGGGGGGGGGGCGTGAGAGGGAGGTATCATGTCTGTCCCCTTGGGGGGGGGGTGATAAAAAACTATCAACAACACCCGTTCTAAACGTGTCCAGGGTTTACCTGGTCCAAAGCGCTGCAGAATAAATAAAAAAGGAGCTTTTATGGCAAAAAAAAAGTGTGAGTTGAGTTTATTTCCACTCAATGACAGTAAAGTCACAATGGCTTCATTTGATGGTAAAAGTCCAAGAACTAAACTGCCAATTCTTATTGTAAAACATACACTTGCTTTTACACTTTTTACTTGTAAGTAAAAAAAAGTGCCACTTTAATTTGACAGTAAAATCCTGCTGACCGGGCTGACAGTCATTTACCAAAACATTCATCAACTTTTTGTTGTTGTTGTTGTAGATTTACAATAATAATTGGCAGCTCAGTCTCCAAAATGTTACTATAAATGTCTGTTTTTGTTTTCACCAACTTAGTGTCAATTAAAAAATGTCTACCATTGTCAATCTTACTGTAAAGTGAATTGTTTCCCCCATAAAATCTATAGTCAATATTTTTAATGGAAGAAATATACCATTACTGTTACTTTCTATTTACTCTAATCTGTTTTTTACTTAACAGTAAAAAAGTGTTTATTACACCAAATTACCGTATTTTCCGCACCATAAGGCGCCCTGGGTTATAAGCCGCGCCTTCAATGAACGGCATATTTCAAAACTTTGTCCACCTATAAGCCGCCCCGTGTTGTAAGCCGCATCTAACTGCGCTAAAGGAATGTCAAAAAAACAGTCAGATAGGTCAGTCAAACTTTAATAATATATTAAAAACCAGCGTGATGTGGGCGCGCATGGAGTCGTATATCAACATGGACGGAGCTGCGTGAAAAAAGCCACCCGGCCTCTTCGCGTAAACTTCCCTTAACCACTCGCTCATCTTTTCTTCATCCATCCCTTCGAGTTAGCTTTTATGATGACGCCGGCTGGAAAGGTCTCTTTTGGCAAGGTCTTCCTTTTGAATATCACCATGGGTGGAAGTTTCTGGCCATTAGCATGGCAAGCTAGAACCACAGTGAAGGATGACTTCTCATTCCCTGTGGTGCGAATATTCACCGTACGTGCTCCCGTTGTATCCACAGTGCGGTTCACAGGAATATCAAAAGTCAGTGGAACCTCGTCCATGTTGATAATGTTCTCTGGCCGGATCTTTTTTTCAGCTATCTTGTTTTTACAATATGCACGGAAAGTAGCCAGCTTTTCTTGAAAGTCTTTAGGCAGTTGCTGTGAAATAGTAGTCCGTGTGCGGATGGAGAGATTGCGTCTTTTCATGAACCGGAAACCTGTCGCTTAGTAGGAGCCATTTTGTGGTCTTTACAGATGTAAACACACAAAGGAAATGAAACGTAATATCCGCGCGCTTCTTCTTCTTCTACGCGGGCGGGTGGTTGCTTACAGTAGAAGAAGAAGCGCTTCCTGTTCTATGGGGGCGGGTGCTTACCTTGGCGGTTGCTTGCGTAGAAGAAGAAGCACTTCCTCTTCTACGGGGAAAAAAGATGGCGGCTGTTTACCGTAGTTGCGAGACCGAAACTTTATGAAAATGAATCTTAATATTAATCCATAAATAAAGCGCACCGGGTTATAAGCCGCACTGTCAGCTTTTGAGTAAATTTGTGGTTTTTAGGTGCGGCTAATAGTGCGGAAAATACGGTACTGTAAATAGAAAATCACTACCATTGTTGTTTTTACGGTAAAATTCCGGCAACTGATCTGCCAGTTTATTTATTTATTTTTTACCATAAAATCAATAGTTTTACAGTGCGTTACTGTAAATTTAAAATAGACACCGCCGTCATTTTAAATATTTTTTTGACTGTCATTTCGCTGTAAATAGAACAACAATACTACTTCCTTTTTACAGTTAGGTCTGGCCAGCGAGCCTTGGACTGCACAATGTTTTTTGACAGTGTGGGGTAGGCTCCAGCGCCAGAGAAAATGCAAGGATGGTGTCCATCTTGTGAAACAGTTGGTGCGTCCCAGCAGCACACACAGGCTGCGAAGTCGCTGTTAGCACATTTGGTGCTAGCGTCACACAAGGTGCTAATTGTCACACTCAGGGAGGAGGAAATGTTGCTTTCACAGACACAGGAAAAGAAAAACGATCTTTCGGGATCTCTCTCTCACCCTAAAGTCTATCCCGACGGTGGCGATAAAGTTTCCTCCCACAAAGGCTCCGTCTTTAAAGCGCAGCAAGATGCACGTCTTCCCCACGGCCGAGTCTCCCAGCAGCATCACCTGTTGAGCAGAAGACAAGGTGTCAGCAGGAAATACCAGGATGTACAGCTGCAGAAGACTGAAAACTATTTCCCGACATGAGGATTCTGGTAAAGTTCCAATTGACAAGTCGAGCTCGCTGCAAGTAGCGTTGAACGGGTCCTCGCACCTCTGTGCTACTCGGGAACGCATGACGCATGCGGTCACGTCCCACCCACCAGCGCACATGTCATAAAGATTGGAGCATGTTGATAGAAGTTATGACTGCTATCATTTTCCACCAAAAGAGGGCGCTAATTGCGCCACAGCAGTCACGCAGTATCATCTCACAAAATGCCGCGACTCACCATAAAAAATTTCAGGAAGATCGGTGAATGTAGAAAGAAGTTATGACGTTATATATTTCCTCCACAAGGGGGCGATAATGGCGGCACAGCAGTCACGCTGTAGCGTCTCACCCAACGCTGCGATGCACCGTAAAAAATTTCAGGAAGATCGGTGAATGTAGAAAGAAGTTATGACGTTATATATTTCCTCCACAAGGGGGCGACGATGGCGGCACAGCAGTTACGCAGTAGCGTCTCACCCAACGCTGCGATGCACCGTAAAAAAATTCAGGAAGATCGGTGAATGTAGAAAGAAGTTATGGCGTTATATATTTCCTCCACAAGGGGGCGACAATGGCGGCACAGCAGTCACGCAGTAGCGTCTCACCCAACACCGCGACTCACCATAAAAAAAAATTCAGGAAGATCGGTGAATGTAGAAAGAAGTTATGATGTTATATATTTCCTCCACAAGGGGGCGACAATGGTGGCACAGCAGTTACGCAGTAGCGTCTCACCCAACGCTGCGATGCACCGTAAAAAACGTCAGGAAGATTGGTGAATGTAGAAGGAAGTTATAACGTTATAACTGTCCACCACAAGGGGGCGTTAATGGCGGCACAGCAGTCACGCAGTATCATCTCACCCAATGCCGCGACTCACCGTAAAAAATTTCAGGAAGATCGGTGAATGTAGAAAGAAGTTATGGCGTTATATATTTCCTCCACAAGGGGGCGACAATGGCGGCACAGCAGTCACGCAGTAGCGTCTCACCCAACACCGCGACTCACCATAAAAAAATTTCAGGAAGATCGGTGAATGTACAAGGAAGTTATAACGTTATAATTGTCCACCACAAGGGGGCATTAATGGCGGCACAGCAGTTACGCAGTAGCGTCTCACCCAACGCTACGATGCACCGTAAAAAATTTCAGGAAGATCGGTGAATGTAGAAATAAGTTATGGCGTTATATATTTCCTCCACAAGGGGGCGACAATGGCGGCACAGCAGTCACGCAGTAGCGTCTCACCCAACACCGTGACTCACCATAAAAAAAATTCAGGAAGATCGGTGAATGTAGAAGGAAGTTATAACGTTATAACTGTCCACCACAAGGGGGCGTTAATGGCGGCACAGCAGTTACGCAGTAGCGTCTCACCCAACGCTGCGATGCACCGCAAAAAATTTCAGGAAGATCGGTGAATGTAGAAATAAGTAATGACGTTATATATTTCCTCCACAAGGGGGCGATAATGGTGCAACAGCAGTTACGCAGTAGCGTCTCACCCAACGCTGCGATGCACCGCAAAAAATTTCAGGAAGATCGGTGAATGTAGAAATAAGTAATGACGTTATATATTTCCTCCACAAGGGGGCGATAATGGTGCAACAGCAGTCACGCAGTAGCGTCTCACCCAACGCTGCGATGCACCGTAAAAAAATTTCAGGAAGATCGGTGAATGCAGAAAGAAGTTATGATGTTATATATTTCCTCCACAAGGGGGCGACAAGGGCGGCACAGCAGTTACGCAGTAGCGTCTCACCCAACGCTGCGATGCACCGTAAAAAATTTCAGGAAGATCGGTGAATGTAGAAAGAAGTTATGATGTTATATATTTCCTCCACAAGGGGGCGACAATGGCGACACAGCAGTTACGCAGTAGCGTCTCACCCAACGCCGCGATGCACCGTAAAAAATTTCAGGAAGATCGGTGAATGTAGAAAGAAGTTATGGCGTTATATATTTCCTCCACAAGGGGGCGACAATGGCGGCACAGCAGTCACGCAGTAGCGTCTCACCCAACACCGCGACTCACCATAAAAAAAAATTCAGGAAGATCGGTGAATGTAGAAGGAAGTTATAACGTTATAACTGTCCACCACAAGGGGGCGTTAATGGCGCCACAGCAGTCACGCAGTAGCGTCTCACCCAACGCCGCGACTCACCATAAAAAATTTCAGGAAGATCGGTGAATGTAGAAAGAAGTTATGACGTTATATATTTCCTCCACAAGGGGGCGATAATGGCGCCACAGCAGTCACGCAGTAGCGTCTCACCCAACGCCGCGACTCACCATAAAAAATTTCAGGAAGATCGGTGAATGTAGAAAGAAGTTATGACGTTATATATTTCCTCCACAAGGGGGCGACAATGGCGGCACAGCAGTCACGCAGTAGCGTCTCACCCAACACCGTGACTCACCATAAAAAAAATCAGGAAGATCCGTGAATGTAGAAGGAAGTTATGACATTATAATTGTCCACCACAAGGGGGCGATAATGCCGCATATATAATATTATATATATATATATATATATATATATATATATATATATATATATGTCTTAATAAGGTTATCCAAAAAATAGTGCTCGATACCGTAGTAGAGCGCAATATATGTATGTGTGGGAAAAAAATCACAAGACTATTTCATCTCTACAGGCCTGTTTCATGAGGGGTTCCCTCAATCATCAGGAGATTTTAATGGGAGCATTCACATACCATGGTTTATATAGGGCACAGAGTGGGTGGGTACAGGCTGGCGTAGGGGCGTGGTGATTGGCTCATGTGTTACCTAGGAGGTGTTTCCGTCTGTGGCGGCATGCTGTTACAATTTCGCTGCGCTTTATTGAGGGATGACAGGTCTGGACGGTAAATAATAAACAGTTTCTCTTTCAAGCATAGGTTGCATCTTTTATTACCACTATTGTAAGGTGTGCTGGATGCAAGAATTTGCCATGTTATTGAATATTCAACATTATTGTCTTTGAGGTCCCAAATGTGTTTGCTGAGTTCTGTGGTATTCCGCAGGTTTTGGTTCCTGAAAGAAGCCTTGTGATTGTTCCATCTGGTTTTAAACTCTCCCTCGGTTAATCCTACATATGTGTCGGATGTGTTAATGTCCTTGCGTGTTACCTTAGATTGGTAAACAACTGATGTTTGTAAGCACCCCCCGTTGAGAGGGCAATCAGGTTTCTTGCGGCAGTTGCAGTCTTTGTTGGTTTTGGGGTCGCTCTGTCCGGGGGCCGACGGCTCATTTGCAATTGTTTTGTTGTGGTTTGAGATGATTTGTCGTATATTGTTCATACAGCTGTAGCTCAATTTAATGTTGTTCTTGTTGAATACTTTTCTTAGGGTGTTGCCTTTGGGAAAGTGTTTGTCAATCAGATTGAGGAATTTGTGGCCAATGTTAGTTGAGACGTTTTTGCTGTATGGGGGGTTGTACCAGATGATGTTGTTTCGTTTTCTGTTCTTTTTTGGTTGGTTTCCTGGCGTGGGTTCATAGGTGAGGGTGAAATTGTATCCGCTTTCATCAAGGGCTTTTTGGTACGGGGGGGTTGCTTGGTCAAATTCAGCTTTGCTAGATGACAGCATCGATAGCCTTTTATTAATTCCGGTAGGTATTCTTTTCGTGGTGGTGGGTGGGTGGTTGCTGTCATGGTGCACGTATTGGAGTGTTGTGTTGGATTTCGTGAATGGTTGGTAGCTGTTATTTCTCAGGTTGAAAGTGACGTCGAGGAAGTTGACGGTTTGCTTGTTGGCTTCAATCGTGAACATGAGCCAATCACCACGCCCCTACGCCGGCCTGTACCCACCCACTCTGTGCCCTATATAAACCATGGTATGCGAATGCTCCCATTAAAATCTCCTGATGATTGAGGGAACCCCCTCATGAAACAGGCCTGTAGAGATGAAGTAGTCTTGTGATTTTTTTCCCACACATACATATATTGCGCTCTACTACGGTATCGAGCACTATTTTTTGGATAACCTTATTAAAACATATATATGTATATATATATATACATATATATATACATATATATATATATATATACATATATATATGTATATATATATATATATATATATGCATATAAATATATACATATATATATAAATATATACATATATATATATACATATATATATATATGTATATATATATATATATATATATATATATATATATATATATATATATATATATATATATATCTACATCCTGAAAATATGCAAATAAAACTGTGTTTAGATAATTGATACTTCAAACTTGCATAAATAAATATTAAGGAATATAACATAACTTGGCTTCTGAGAGCTTCAAAATGTAATGAATAAAATGCTTGTTAAATAAAAGTTGTTGATAAACAAGCAATTATTTTAATAATTAAATATGGTCATTTTAAATGAATTATTATGATCATTTAAAATTAATTGTTTCAAATATGTTTATTTTAATGTGTAATTCTAATGGCTGGATGTAAAAAGGAGCCAGAAAAAATACAAATAAAAATACAATTAATTTTGATGTTTTTAGCAAAATATAGTAAAAATGTATTTCGTTTTTTTTTTTAAATTAATAAATATATTTATTTTTAGGTAAGATAAACATAATAATACAATTTATCTCGTCTGGATGATTTAGTTCTTGTCACCCTGTTGTCCTCCCGTCGTGAAAAAAGGCTGTCCTCACTCAGGTCCGCATGGAGATGGAGGGGGCGTGGCCTCCAGCTCCGGCTGATAATCGGGAGAATATTTGTCCCGGGAGGTTTTCGGGAGAGGCGCTGAATTTCGGGAGTCTCCCGGAAAATTCGGGAGGGTTGGCAAGTATTGTGATAATGTGTTAATTCCACGACTGTATATATTGGTATCGGTTGATATCGGTATCAGTAATTAAGAGTTGGACAATATCGGAATATCGGCAAAAAAGCCATTATCGGACATCCCTACATGTAAATATAATAATTCATATTATAATTGTATTTAATTAAAATGATGGAAAAGAACGATTGACGAATGCATTTTCATAAACATATGGATTCAACTAGCGTTAGCTTGCTAGCTTACATGCTAACTTGAGACAACATACCTGAATTTAAACTCGTTCAAACTCCGAGCAAATCATATTCATACTCAACATAAAATATATTCATACTCGACATAAAATATATTCATAACTCAACATAAAAGCTGAGCTGTGAGGAAAAAAGTAATCGATCTTTCCTCGAGTGTCAAAATCCGCGAACCGGAAGTAAAGTCGCCCGACGTCACATAAACCGGAAGTGAAACGCACTTGTACACCTGCTTTGCGTTCGTTTACAAATTAAAATGGAAGAAAAATAAACATGTTATATTAACAAGGCACGGATACAAACAGCGTGACGTAGCCGGGACAATATTTAATATTTATTCCGCAACTTGTTTGGAATATTTCAGCGTGTGAATAAGTACTTTTTTCATTAATGTGGGTATACCGGACCGGAAAGAGCAACACGTCCTTTTTTTTTTTTTTTTTTTTTTTTTTTTGAGACATTGACGATTGGCAACAACATGACATACAACAACAAGAAGAAGAAGAAGAATACTTTGTGGGGACACGACAATAAGACGCACCTTGTAGGCGACGTCAGAATACTCGTTGACGGACGCGCCTCGCTCCAGCACGTATTTGGACTTCCCGTTCTTCGACGATGCCTTCCGGGCGGACATCGCGGTGGGAAATGATGCGTTCAGGGAGCCCACTCCGATATAGTCCCCTACGGACGCGCGCACGGTGTGTGCGTATGTGCGTGTGTCAGTCGGAGTCCTCTGCGCGCATATTTGCGTGGATTTTCAATAAATGCCGCCGACTCGGCAAAAATGTCAACAATAAAAGATTAATGGAAGGTTAACTCCAGGTGTGCGTCAATGGAAGCAGGCGAGGAGGAGGAGAGGAGAGGACGCAATGGACGCGCAAGCGGAAACATTTGTCTGCTGGGCGTCCTGGCGTGGGCGCGCGGTCAATTACGAACCCAGTGCGTGTGTGTGCGCGTGCGCGTACGCGCGCGTCTGTTTCCCGTGGAACGCTCCGAAGCCGCACATGTGAAAAAGAGGGTGTTGAAAAGAATGATTATTGACTGACTAACTAAGTCAACATATCAGTCCATCAAAGTCAGACTCCTAACTGCTGCTGACAAGAACAGGATGTGTATTTAAAAAAAAATTGATGTGTCAAAGCGTTTTTTATCCAAAAAGTCTTTCTGGTGGTTTGTCTCCCTCTGGTGGCCACAAGCAGAAATGACGTCTGTTGGGTATTGCGCGGAATTGTGGCCAGGGCCGCTCCTGCTTCAATGGTGGCCCTAAATGATCATTTGTACAATCAGGGCCGGCCCGTGGCATAGGCCGTATAGGCAAATGCTAAGGGCGCCGTCCATCAGGGGGCGCCACGCCAGTGCCACAAATGTTGGAGAAAAAGAAAAAAAAAAGTTGGTACTATTATTTCTAAATACAAAAAATAATCCCACGTTAATTAAAATGCAAAGTAAAGCCTATTTAATAGAAATATTATTTGTTACAACATTACGCGCCCCCTCCCTTCCCGTATCATGACTTTTTTTGGACGTCACCACATCAAAAAATCAACACAAGATGTCAAAACGGCCAAAACTGTCAGGTGCCCAGGGAAGAAAAAAGAGAAAAGAAGAGGAGGAGAAACGAGAAAAAGACAAGAGGTAGCAGGTAGGTAACGTTAGCCTACATGAAATTATTTGTCTGTTACAGAATGTGATAGTAACCTGGCTTTTTAGCATTAAGCTAATGTTACATGATTCGGCAATTTCTAATCAATAAATAGCTAGTTCTGTTTTAACGTCGGGTTAATATTGTGGAGGGGGCTAAATTGTCATGGAAAATAATAATGTAACGTTAGGTAATTACAGTACTCCCACCTTACATTCCTCAGGGACATTTGTATTAGATCTTTTAAGCAGGTGTTTTTTGTTTACATTGTTATATTGCCTTCTGGTTAGCTAATGTTTGCCCTGCAGGTAATAGTCACTTTTCCACCCCTTTATATATTAGGTATAGTTGTAAGCCTAGTTGTTAAAGTGCACATCATTAATGTTAATTAAGCAATATGTATGTAAAAATATTGTATTTCATATATTCATTTTTTATTTTTTGCATTCATTTATTTATTCATATTTTTTTTTTATCTTGTTAACTATTCTGATTGTTAATTTGCTTTCTTTAAGTAAAAAAAAAGGTCAAAGACAAAGCTATTCGGTTTCTTGTGAGTATATACACTTCACTGCCGATGTGGGGGGGCGCCACCTAAATTCTTGCCTAGGGCGCCAGATTGGTTAGGGCCGGGCCTGTGTACAATTTACACGCGCGGAGTTGCCCTAAACAACTCTTCCTAAAATAAATGTTTTAAATATTATTTACAAAAAAATGACTGAATATTAAATCAAGCTAAAAAAAAAAAAAGAACGTAGAGCAACTCCAATCCCACAGAAACAATACTTTGGAATATATATATATATATATATATATATATATATATATATATATATATATATATATATATATATATATATATACAAACCCCGTTTCCATATGAGTTGGGAAATTGTGTTAGATGTAAATACATACTTGCCAACGTTGAGACCTCCGATTTCG
This sequence comes from Nerophis lumbriciformis, assembly GCF_033978685.3. Lineage (NCBI taxonomy): Eukaryota > Metazoa > Chordata > Actinopteri > Syngnathiformes > Syngnathidae > Nerophis > Nerophis lumbriciformis. The sequence goes on along the minus strand of NC_084569.2, from coordinate 39,768,007 downwards.
GGAGGTGGGGGAGGGGGGTGGGCGTGGTCAAGGTGAGGCGGGGGCGTGGTTGGGGGCGTGGCTAAAAGGGGAGGAGTATATTTACAGCTAGAATTCACCAAGTCAAGTATTTCATATATATATATATGAAAGTATTTCATATATATACAGGTAAAAGCCAGTAAATTAGAATATTTTGAAAAACTTGATTTATTTCAGTAATTGCATTCAAAAGGTGTAACTTGTACATTATATTTATTCATTGCACACAGACTGATGCATTCAAATGTTTATTTCATTTAATTTTGATGATTTGAAGTGGCAACAAATGAAAATCCAAAATTCCGTGTGTCACAAAATTAGAATATTACTTAAGGCTAATACAAAAAAGGGATTTTTTTAGAAATGTTGGCCAACTGAAAAGTATGAAAATGAAAAATATGAGCATGTACAATACTCAATACTTGGTTGGAGCTCCTTTTGCCTCAATTACTGCGTTAATGCGGCGTGGCATGGAGTCGATGAGTTTCTGGCACTGCTCAGGTGTTATGAGAGCCCAGGTTGCTCTGATAGTGGCCTTCAACTCTTCTGCGTTTTTGGGTCTGGCATTCTGCATCTTCCTTTTCACAATACCCCACAGATTTTCTATGGGGCTAAGGTCAGGGGAGTTGGCGGGCCAATTTAGAACAGAAATACCATGGTCCGTAAACCAGGCACGGGTAGATTTTGCGCTGTGTGCAGGCGCCAATTCCTGTTGGAACTTGAAATCTCCATCTCCATAGAGCAGGTCAGCAGCAGGAAGCATGAAGTGCTCTAAAACTTGCTGGTAGACGGCTGCGTTGACCCTGGATCTCAGGAAACAGAGTGGACCGACACCAGCAGATGACATGGCGCCCCAAACAATCACTGATGGTTTGGGTTGGTTTGGTTTGCATTTCCTTTGGAAATCGAGGTCCCAGAGTCTGGAGGAAGACAGGAGAGGCACAGGATCCACGTTGCCTGAAGTCTAGTGTAAAGTTTCCACCATCAGTGATGGTTTGGGGTGCCATGTCATCTGCTGGTGTCGGTCCACTCTGTTTCCTGAGATTTGGTAGAGGTGGTGTATAATGTATCCCGGAAGAGTTAGGGCTGCATGGGATTCTGGGTATTTGTCCTGTCGTGTTTATGTTGTGTTACGGTGCAGATGTTCTCCCGAAATGTGTTTGTCATTCTTGTTTGGTGTGGGTTCACAGTGTGGCGCATTATTAGTAAGAGTGTTAAAGTTTTTTTTTTATACCACCACCGTCAGTGTAACCTGTGTGGTTGTTGAACAAGTATGCCTTGCTATCACTTACGTGAGTAAGCGGAAGCCTCAAACGACGTGTAGCTGATTGTAGTGGGTGTTATATGCTGTATCATCATGGCACGCATGACGCTGACAAGCGCCATTCCTTTTGAACCCGTGTGACGCACCAGCTTTCAAATTCCATATAAGGGTGAGATCCCTGGTTTATACATAGCACAAAGCAAAAAAAATTTCATTTAAAAATTTCAAACATTTTTTGCGGCTCCCATTGTTTTCTATAATTTGTGAAACTGGTCAAAATGGCTCTTTGACTGGTAAAGGTTGCCGACCCCCTAGTCTAGTGGGTCCATGACTGGGACTTCTGTTTTGTTTGATGGGCCGTTTTACTGCCCTGTTACAGACACCGTTTGGAAACAATGAAAGTATGTAAATAAACATTTACAAAATATTCCTGTGTAAATAACTCATTTCAAAATGTAGTGGGCGTGGCTTTTATACCGGTATGAAATACAGCAGTTAATATTTTAATTGCTTGTGTCGCGAATCGAGCACACGAAAAGAGGAAGGACGGCGTGAGCGCCGCTTCTTCCTGCTCCTTTTCAGACGTGCTGTCTGGAGAACGTGCTTGGAAGGGGAAGGAGGCGTCATCACAACAGAGGTGCTCATGGGAAACCGTGCCTGAAATGGAAAGGTTCACTTTGCCTCCCAGCAGCGTTGGATGCTGGATGTTTCCATGGCAACAGCATATTTCCTCACAGCGTACTTTCATCTCCTCACCTCGTTATTATTTAGTCGTGTGGAAAAAGGTTTGGTGAAGTGAAATCATTCAAGAAAGGGAGCGACTAAAAAAAACAAAAACAGTCTGTACTGGACTTATGCTGTCTTTAAGTTGAAGTAGAGTGGACATTTTTTTGGGGGGGGTAACAAAAAAAATGTCATGAAGTTCAGTCCGTGCACAGTAAGTTGAATGATGCAGACACGTTTGTTACTGGAGACTTTGTAAGTAATATGCAACAATAATTATTTGATACTTGCTTATTTTGAAAATTGTCAGCTTTTAGTGTTTTATTCCATGTTTTTTTATTTTTGGAAGAGTGAAAACATTTTTTTATTATTTTTTTGTTTTAAATGTTTTATTTAATGTTATTTTTTTGGGGGATGTGTGCAAACATCTTCAAAAGGAAGGAGCCAAAAATCGTCATTTTTGTATGTATTTATTGATACCTATAATAAGCCCCTCCCCCCAGCTATCACAGCTCCCTGTTCCAATGAGATAAATTAACATCCGTACAAAAAAAACAACAACAAAACTGTAGATTTGAAGGTAAAAAACTGACAGCTCAGTCGCCAGATTTTTACTGTGAAAGTGGTATCTGTTTTTATCAATTTACAGTAATGCACTGTAACAACAACTGTAGATTTTATGGTTCAAAACTAGCAGTTTAGTCCCCAGAATATTACTGTAAAATGAACAGTGGTATCTGTTTTTCCACTTTACAGTAACGCATTGTAAAACAAGTACATTTTACGGTAAAAAAAAACAAAAAACCTGGCAAATCAGCTGCTAGAATTTTACTGTAAACAAACAGTAGTTTTGTTTTTCCATTTACAGCATTTCACTGTAGAATTTATGATATAAAACTGCAGCTCAGTTGCTAGAATTCTACTGTAAAAACAACAGTGGTACAATTTGATATTTTACAGTAATGCACTGTAAAAAGGACAAAACTAATTAAAGTGGCCAGAATTTGACTGTAAAAATAACATATTTTACAGTAATGCACTGTAAAAAGGACAAGACAAACTAAAGTCCCCAGAATTCGACTGTAAAAACAACAATTTGTTATTTTACAGTAATGCACTGTAAAAAGGACAAAACTAATTAAAGTGGCCAGAATTTGACTGTAAAAATAACATATTTTACAGTAATGCACTGTAAAAAGGACAAGACAAATTAAAGTCCGCAGAACTTGACTGTAAAAATAACAGTGTTGTTTTCAATTTACAGTAATGCACTGTAAAAAGGACAACACAAACTAAAGTCCCCAGAATTCGACTGTAAAAACAACAATTTGTTATTTTACAGTAATGCACTGTAAAAAGGACAAGACAAATTAAAGTGGCCAGAGTTTGACTGTAAAAATAACATGTTATTTTACAGTAATGCACTGTAAAAAGGACAAGACAAATTAAAGTCCCCAGAACTTGACTGTAAAAATAACAGTGTTGTTTTCAATTTACAGTAATGCACTGTAAAAAGGACAAGACAAACTAAAGTCCCCAGAATTCGACTGTAAAAACAACAATTTGTTATTTTACAGTAATGCACTGTAAAAAGGACAAGACAAATCAAAGTCCCCAGAATGTTACTGTAAAAACAACATTTGTTATTTTACAGTAATGCACTGTAAAAAGGACAAAACAAATTAAAGTGGCCAGAATTTGACTGTAAAAATAACATTTGTTATTTTACAGTAATGCACTGTAAAAAGGACAAGACAAATTAAAGTCCCCAGAACTTGACTGTAAAAATAACAGTGTTGTTTTCAATTTACAGTAATGCACTGTAAAAAGGACAAGACAAATTAAAGCCTCCAGACTTTGACAAGTTAATATTTTACAGTAATGCACTGTAAAAAGGACAAGACAAACTAAAGTCCCCAGAATTTGACTGTAAAAACAACAATTTGTTATTTTACAGTAATGCACTGTAAAAAGGACAAAACAAATTAAAGTGGCCAGAATTTGACTGTAAAAATAACATATTTTACAGTAATGCACTGTAAAAAGGACAAGACAAATTAAAGTACCCCGAACTTGACTGTAAAAATAACAGTGTTGTTTTCAATTTACAGTAAAGCACTGTAAAAAGGACAAGACAAATTAAAGTCCCCAGAATTCGACTGTAAAAACAACAATTTGTTATTTTACAGTAATGCACTGTAAAAAGGACAAGACAAATAACAAATGTTTTTACAGTAAAATTCTGAGGACTTTAATTTGTCTTGTCCTTTTTACAGGGCATTACTGTAAAATAACAAATTGGCCAGAATTCTACTGTAAAAATAACAGCGGTACCATTTGTTATTTCACAGTAATGCAATGTAAAAAGGACAAGACAAACTAAAGTCCCCAGAATTTGACTGTAAAAACAACATTTGTTATTTTACAGTAATGCACTGTAAAAAGGACAAAACAAATTAAAGTGGCCAAAATTTGACTGTAAAAATAACATTTGTTATTTTACAGTAATGCACTGTAAAAAGGACAAGACAAATTAAAGTCCCCAGAACTTGACTGTAAAAATAACAGTGTTGTTTTCAATTTACAGTAATGCACTGTAAAAAGGACAAGACAAACTAAAGTCCCCAGAATTCGACTGTAAAAACAACAATTTGTTATTTTACAGTAATGCACTGTAAAAAGGACAAAACTAATTAAAGTGGCCAGAATTTGACTGTAAAAATAACATGTTATTTTACAGTAATGCACTGTAAAAAGGACAAGACAAATTAAAGTCCCCAGAACTTGACTGTAAAAATAACAGTGTTGTTTTCAATTTACAGTAATGCACTGTAAAAAGGACAAGACAAATTAAAGTCCCCAGAATGTTACTGTAAAAACAACATTTGTTATTTTACAGTAATGCACTGTAAAAAGGACAAAACAAATTAAAGTGGCCAGAATTTGACTGTAAAAATAACATATTTTACAGTAATGCACTGTAAAAAGGACAAGACAAATTAAAGTACCCAGAACTTGACTGTAAAAATAACAGTGTTGTTTTCAATTTACAGTAATGCACTGTAAAAAGGACAAGACAAATTAAAGTCCCCAGAATTCGACTGTAAAAACAACAATTTGTTATTTTACAGTAATGCACTGTAAAAAGGACAAGACAAATTAAAGTGGCCAGAGTTTGACTGTAAAAATAACATGTTATTTTACAGTAATGCACTGTAAAAAGGACAAGACAAATTAAAGTGGCCAGAGTTTGACTGTAAAAATTACATTTGTAATTTTACAGTAATGCACTGTAAAAAGGACAAGACAAATTAAAGCCTCCAGACTTTGACAAGTTAATATTTTACAGTAATGCACTGTAAAAAGGACAAGACGGATAACAAATAACAAATGTTTTTACAGTAAAATTCTGGGGACTTTAATTTGTCTTGTCCTTTTTACAGGGCATTACTGTAAAATAACAAATTAACCAGAATTATACTGTAAAAATAACAGTGGTACCATTTGTTATTTCACAGTAATGCAATGTAAAAAGGACAAGACAAATCACAGTCCGCATAATTTTACTGTAAAAACAACAGAGGTACCATTTGTTATTTTACAGTAATGCACTGTAAAAAGGACAAGACAAATTAAAGACCCCAGAATTTTACTGTAAAAACAACATTTGTTATTTTACAGTAATGCACTGTAAAAAGGACAAGACAAATTAAAGACCCCAGAATTTTACTGTAAAAACATTTGTTATTTTACAGTAATGCACTGTAAAAAGGACAAGACAAATTAAAGTCCCCAGAATTTTACTGTAAAAACAACATTTGTTATTTTACAGTAATGCACTGTAAAAAGAACAAGACAAATTAAAGACCCCAAAATTTTACTGTAAAAACAACATTTGTTATTTTACAGTAATGCACTGTAAAAAGGACAAGACAAATTAAAGACCCCAGAATTTTACTGTAAAAACATATTTTACAGTAATGCACTGTAAAAAGGACAAGACAGATTAAAGTCCCCAGAATTTTACTGTAAAAACAACAATTTGTTATTTTACAGCAATGCACTGTAAAAAAGTGTAGATTTGATGGTCTATATTTAAATTCACAGTAATGCACTGTAAAAACCATTGATATGATTTCAGTGTAAAAGTAACAAATGGTATGACTTTTGGATGTGAGGGTAAAAACAAGGTGCAGAATACGACCATGGACATAAACAAAAATGACATTTTACAGTAAAAATGAGCAGAATTTTACTGTAAAATAAAGGTTCTGTGTTGCCACTTTTCCAAATAAAAGCATTTGACATGACTAAAATTGTAGTTGAAAGTGTTTTAGGGAGTATAAAAATAACATCTGCGTCTCTCCGACAGACGTGAGGCTTCACTGAAGCCACTTCCTGTGCAAGAAGCCACTTCCTGTGCAAGATCAACAAGGGCACTTGACAACAATAAGACAAGATGCATGTTGGGAAGCCAATAAAAAGGCAGCATGGATCCAAAGAATCCGTGTTCAGCATCTCTGCTTGGAGGATGTGGCGTGCGCGCAGAGTAGTTAACATTAAAGTCAGCTGTCAACAAACAAGTTCTTCTTCTGAGCTGCTGGCCACAACACAGCAAGAACCATGTGGACCACTCAAGGAAATTATTCATCTATGTGACCTTTCAACTCCATGGTAGGACCACCTTGGAGTGACCTTCAAAGTCTTAGTGTCCAAGGTCTCCCAGTTGCGTGCTCTCAAAGAAGCATCACAGGTGAGGATCTTACCTTGGGTCTTGAGAAGGAGTAAAAGAGACCACCATGTTGTGGTCCTGCAGTCTTCTAAAGTGCACATTCCAGCAAGATGAGGAGGGGCTACCTGATCCTGCCGTCGGCCTTCACCGCTCCCAGGTCAGACTTTGGGTCCGGGGACTCGGAGCTCCAGCTGGTTGAGGAGCAGGGCGCCAAGGCCGGGCAGGAGGAAGCGTTGGAGGCGCACACAGCTCCCGGCTCCCAGAAGGAGGCCACGCTGGCGTCCAGCCAGGCGTGGAGGGGCGGGCCCAGCAGCTGAGCGTTGTGCTGGGCCTGCAGCATGGCGGGCCCCTGAGGGGGCAGCTGGAGGATGGAGCTGAGCTGCTGGAAGCTGTGGTCCATGTAGGAGTTCTCTGCTGGACCTGCATGGATCCAACTGTCCTCTGGAGGCAAACACAATATTTACATTTCATTAGATTATATTTCATATAGAAATACTTTTACATATATATTATATTTGATATGTTTATAATATTTGATATTTTTTATATTTAATATATATTGTCTTAGATGTATATTATATTTAATACATGTAGTTTTATATATATATATATATATTTGATATATGTTATATTTGATATATGTTATATTCAATATATATAGTTTTAAATATATATTATATATATAATATTTGATATGTTATATTTAATACATATATAGTTTTAAATATATATAATATTTGATGTACATAATATTTAATATATATTATATTTAATATATATATAATTTTAAATATATGACATATGATATATATATATTTGATATATATAATATTTGATATACGTTATATTTAATATATATATATAGTTTTAAATATATATTATATATAATATATATATTTGATATATTTTATAGTTGATATATGTTATAGTTGATGTATATAATATTTAATATATATTATATTTAATATATATATAGTTTTAAATATTATATATATATATTACATATGATATATGTTATTTTATATATATATATATATATAGTTTAAATATATATAATATTTGACATGTTATATTTGATATATATAATATTTGATATATGTTATATTTGATATGTATTATAGTTGATGTACATAATATTTTATGTTATATGAGCCAGATGAGGTGGTTCGGGCATCTGGTCAGGATGCCACCCGAACGCCTCCCTAGGGAGGTGTTTAGGGCACGTCCGACCGGTAGGAGGCCACGGGGAAGACCCAGGACACGTTGGGAAGACTATGTCTCCCGGCTGGCCTGGGAACGCTTCGGGATCCCCCGGGAGGAGCTGGACGAAGTGGCTGGGGAGAGGGAAGTCTGGACTTCCCTGCTTAGGCTGCTGCCCCCGCGACCCGACCTCGGATAAGCGGAAGAAGATGAATGGATGGATATATATTTTTAAAAATATATATAATATATGAGATATATAATATATGATATATATAATATATGATACATATAATATTTGATATATATAATATTTGATATACGTTATATTTAATATATATATAGTTTTAAATATATATTATATATGATATACAGTATTATGTTATATTTGATGTATATAATATTTGATATATTGTATTTAACAAACATATTTGATATATATATATATATATTTGACATATAATATATTCGATATATATAATATTTGATATATGTTATAGTTGATATATATATTTGATATATGTTATATTTAATATATATATAATTTTAAATATATATTATATAAGATGTATATAATATATATGTTATATTTGATATATATAATACTTGATATATATTATATATATATTTGATGTATGTTAAATTTAATATATATATAATTTAAAATATATATATCATATATATAATATATCATATATATAATATTTGATATATATTATATTTGATAGATGTTATATTTGATGTTTATTATATTTTATAAATAAATTCTGTTCTAAAAGCACGCTGCACCGTGACAATGACATTTGTTTTCGCAAACTTGCGCACACAAAAGGCCTTCTGTTGAGGAGTGGCCATGTTGAAGGTAAATAAATAAGTGGTCTTCCTACAATTGAAGGATGACATGACCACCACAATGAAGTTGTAACAATACAACTATGATAACTCCTGTATCAAATGACCATTGATTCAGTCCATTACACTCATTGATGTCATTCTGATTGTGGTTCTAATGATTTTGGCGTATTATATTTGAATCACCCTGTATATTAGATTTGATATTTAATACTTGATATCATATTTGTTATTTATTATATTTGAGGAGCTTTGCTGTACTGTCAAGCGCATTCTTCCTGCTTTCTCGGCATTGGAACATTACCCAGACGCAGTCCGACTCGGTCCGTTCTGAGTGCTTGACTGCTTATAGTACAGATAAACTTTAGTTGGTACCTATAAAAGTACCACATTTAGTACCTGTCCCTACTTATCACAGGCCATCTTTGAATTAAAGTGGAGTGGCAATTCTTGTTTTGGTGACTCCTAGTGGTCACAAAAAATCATTAGGTTGAATGATACGGACACGTTTGATACTGGATACTTTCTATTATGCCTTGCAGACTTTTTGTTGATATTGACAAATGTCACATTTTACACTGCAATATTGTTCTTTCAGGACACTTATTGCGTATGTCTAGCTCGTGTGCTATTGTGTGCTCAGCTGCTGTGTAGCCGCTAGCAGCCTACTGTCTTTTGTAAATGACTTGAGTAAAACAGAAGACCTTATATCAGAGATTTGACATGCAAGCTCATATCATCTAAAACAATTGTCGTCGATACTGGAGCGATGTCCGATATCAAGATAGGACCAGGACACCGAGAGCAGTTGCCATAAAAAAGGAGACCGATTGAAGTGATGCTTACCTTTACGCAGCGGCTTCTTGTCCATAAAAGTCAAAGGCATTACGAGGAATCGAACCTCCGCCACACGCTTCCACCGCCTTAAAATGCGTACCGACCAGACGCCGGGCCGCAGGGGGCGCTGCAGAAGCGGCCGGTAGTAGGTGTATTCTTCGTCCGAGTCCACGGTGATGTCATAGGAGGCTGCCACCACCAGGGCGGGGTCGATCCACACGATGGTGGCCGTCAGGTTGGCGCCGGTGCGAGCCCATTTCTGCACCGCCATGGGTTCATCCATCGGGCCCATGATCCCGCCAAAGTTCCGGAAGATTCTTTCTTTGGGGTCCCATTCTGTGCCAACCTGTTGAAGATGTGAATATTAATGTCCAAACAATAAATTATTATCCTAATTAATAATATCTTATCTTATTGAGATGCAGAAATGTGGTAATAAAACAACATTGATCATGATTGGATCATTTTTAAATGTTGCAATTAAAAAATCACGTTTGGCCCCAGAGGGCCACTTTTAACAGTGAATACTATTATTACACAATTTTTTTATGCATTTTATTAGATTTTTTAAAAACTAAAATGAAAAAAAATATGGTAAGTTGCGATAATTTCATCTCAAAATGTAGAGTATATTACTGTACCGTATTTTCCGCACTATAAGGCGCACCTAAAAACCAGAAATTTTCTCAAAAGCTGACAGTGCGCCTTATAACCCGGTGCGCTTTATATATGGATTAATATTAAGATTCATTTTCATAAAGTTTCGGTCTCGCAACTTCGGTAAACAGCCGCCATCTTTTTTCCCGGTAGAACAGGAAGCGCTTCTTCTTCTACGCAAGCAACCGCCAAGGTAAGCACCCGCCCCCATAGAACAGGAAGCGCTTCTTCTTCTACTGTAAGCAACCACCCGCCCGCGTAGAAGAAGAAAAAGCGCGCGGATATTACCGTACGTTTCATTTCCTTTGTGTGTTTACATCTGTAAAGACCACAAAATGGCTCCTACTAAGCGACAGGGATCCGGTTCATGAAAAGACGCAATCTCTCCATCCGCACACGGATTACTATTTCACAGCAACTGATATTCCTGTGAACCGCACTGTGGATACAACGGGAGCACGTACGGTGAATATTCGCACCACAGGGAATGAGAAGTCATCCTTCACTGTGGTTCTAGCTTGCCATGCTAATGGCCAGAAACTTCCACCCATGGTGATATTCAGAAGGAAGACCTTGCCAAAAGAGACCTTTCCAGCCGGCGTCATCATAAAAGCTAACTCGAAGGGATGGATGAAGAAAAGATGAGCGAGTGGTTAAGGTAAGTTTAAGTTTACGCGAAGAGGCCGGGTGGCTTTTTTCACGCAGCTTCGTCCATGTTGATATACGATTCCATGCGCGCCCACATCACGCTGGTTTTAATATATTATTAAAGTTTGACTGACCTATTTGACTGTTTCTTTGACATTCCTTTAGCGCAGTTAGATGCGGCTTACAACACGGGGCGGCTTATAGGTGGACAAAGTTTTGAAATATGCCGTTCATTGAAGGCGCGGCTTATAACCCAGGGCGCCTTATGGTGCGGAAAATACGGTAGTTCTTTTTTTTCTTCTTTTTTTTACCGCAAATCAACAAGTGTTGATTTTTGGGTGTATTACTATAAATGCCAAAACAGCACCACAGTTTATTACAGTAAAAAAAAGTACTGTTCTTTTCCATTGAGAAAAAAATGCTGTAAAAACCACAGTGAATTTCACAATTTGACCATTAAATCTATTGCTGCTTTTACATTGCACAATTTGATGGATAACTTGCTTTGAAATCATTATCATTAGTATTTATTTCTATTTAAAAAATGGTTTGAGTGTTTAATCATATATTTTTGCATCATTAGACAATATTTAAGTGAACATAATTTGCGATGACATGGAGTACATATATTTTTTTTCTCCCAAAACAGAAAGAAAGAATGCATTTAGTAAGAAATGTTACAGTACGTTATTGATACATATTATTTCCAGGCTATCCAGGGCCAAAAAATATGACATCTGGCCCCTGGGCCTTGAGTTTGACATTATTATTATTAACATTATTATTCAAGTTAATTCTTAGTGTGTAAGATATGTGCACACCTACACAAACGCACTTCCATACACATGAACAACCATCCCTCTAAGGTGCGCGCCTGTGCAATTGCGCACTGCTCAAGCGTCCCCTGCGCACGGCAAATCTATGCCACGCACAAAATCAAATAAAAAAAATAAGCGCATAACAATTTTCGACACACGGACACGACAGAGAAAACAGTTTTCGTCATCATTGTTCAAATATTGTAACGTCTGTCGAGACGCTTTGAGGACATGAATTCCATCCATCACTTTACTGAGCAAAAGTCTTTATTGTCGGCCATAAACACATCACCAAAACATTAGTAAAAAAAATTATATCTAGCAAAACTGGTCATTTTCTGCAGTACAAACCAGACCAAAAGCAACTTTGTTATATCTACCGCAGCCGCTCGCTCTTTCTCACTTGCGCCAACACATGCACATATGGCACTAAGCCAGTGATGCGTTTACATCCACACAAAAAGTCAGACAACTCCAACACCACACATTCCAGGTTGTTACACTATGATTTACCAATCAAATGTGTGCTTATTCTAGTGTCATTTATTAGGAATCTTAATTTATAAATATTAATCATGAAATGCTGTAAGTATATTAAATAAATACTAATAAAAATATATTTTTTACAAACAGGAAGTTGCAGGAATGTACACATGATCCCCTGCTTACATCTCATTGTGCAACATGTGAATGTTTTAATGGGAACTAAATGCAATGTCTGAAAGGGGTACAAATTATTTCCAAAGCAGGACCTCCACCCAGACAAACAATACAAGTACACAGTTCATGGAAAACAACATTTTTTGTTATTGTCATTGTAAGTGGGCCTAAACACTTATATTAGAAATGGAAATGACTGCTGTCACTTGATTATAATAATAAGAGAATGTTGTCTGTCTATCTGTGTTGGCCCTGCGATGAGGTGATGACTTGTCCAGGGTGTACCCCGCCTTCCGCCCGAATGCAGCTGAGATAGGCTCCAGCACCCCCCGCGACCCCGGAAGGGACAAGCGGTAGGAAATGGATGGATGGATGGAGATTGAACTTGTTATTTAGTCAGGTTTGGGACAGGTGTGCTGCTGGTGTAGCCACAGTGTGCACGTGTGATGTTGCTCACATGGGCCCCACTCAATGCTCAAAGAGATTTTGCCTTTGCTCACACACATGAACAACATTGCACATGAACAACATTAGGCCGTGTTTTAAAACTACAACACATGAAGTTATTTTCTTGGAAATGTTTGTTTCCTCAGTAAAGTTGTTGAGTCTGTTTAGCTGATTGGAGAGTTAGCTTGTGCAGCTAGTGGGTCCATGACCATGACTTCTGTTTTGTTTAATCAGCCGTTTTACTGCCGTGTTACAGACAGCGTTTGGAAACAAGGTATGTAAATAAACATTTACAGAATATTTCCGTGTAAATACCTAATTTCACAACATATATATCTGCGACTTATACATGGAATTTATCATTTTTCTTCCAAAATTTTGAGGGTGTGGCTTATATAACGGCACGCTCTATTGTCTGGAAAAAACTGTGTTATTATGGGCCTGCTGCAATGCCAGCGCCCATTCACAGCTGTAGCAATGTTGCAATGCAAGCACCCATATTATTATTGCTCATATTTCAAACTTTATTATAGTTACGCACATTTCCCTTACGTGACGAACCGGCCAACGAGACCTTATACCGTCGGAAAGGTCTCGTTTGTGCCGACGAGGGTACTTTAAGGTGGGAACATTTTGTGTTACCATGGCGATGCTATTCACGAATAAACAACAAAAAAAAAGGGCCAATTGAGTGGGTACGCACTAGATATGCGCGGTTTGCGGACACAACCGCGGAGTCCGCGGACTATCCGCGGGTCGGGCGGTTGAAATAAAAAAAAAAAAGATTTTATCCGCGGGTCGGGTCGGGCGGTTGAAATTTAAAAAAATTAGATTTTAAATAGATTCAGGCGGGTGGCAGTTAAACCAATTCGGAAATATATATACATAGTTAAATGTTGTTACCCACATACGAAAAACGAGCACATACGAAAAACGAGCAGGCACCTGCAGCACGCCACAACAGAAGAAGAAAAAAAAAAGAGATGGCAACGCCGGCAGCAAACGTGGTATGCGACAAACTAAAAAAGGGAATACTAAAGACCAGGGAAAAAAAGGCCAGAAAAGTTCAGCGTGGACTCGTTTTTATGAGGTTGTAAATCAGGATGATAGTAATGCTGGCTACGTGATTTGCAAGAGCTGCGACGCTGTTTATGTCTACGACAGTCACAAAACCGGGACATCTAACATGGTGCATCACATTTGTGCAAAAACCCGAACCTCCACAAACACCCTGAGCATGAGCAGTTTGGTCCGCCGTGATCCCAGAAGAGTGCCACAGGATGTTAAAACAAGATAGAACGCAGCTGCCTGCAGCAGTTTGAGTGGCGCGAGCGCGCTTGGAGGTGCGCTCAGCGCGGCTCCCAGATGATTGCGCACTGGTGTGCGTCTGGGCCGTGACAGTGTGGCACGCATTGAATGTCTCTGCTCCATTGGATCAGTCTCCTTTGTTTAACAGGCAAAAACTTTATAACCTCACTAATGCCTTGCATCGTCTATATTAGATATATAACAACGGGCGGGTGGCGGATGGCGGGCGGGTGCGGTTTTGATTAAATGTTAGTTCGGGTGGATGGCGGATGGTTGACGACTTTTGTGATGCGGTTGCGGATGAAATAATTGCCTATCCGCGCATCTCTAGTACGCACCTTTATAATGGCGGCTATTTCCAGCAGATCGCTCCAACCTGCGAGATTACCTCCTCTTCTAGCTCAGCCATTCTTTCACGTAGCTCGGTGCTTAACGTCTCATTTTGTTCACACACTTGTCTACTTTAACCCTGGCTAAAACGTTTTGACGTCCAATGTTTGGTTTGGGCTGGATGGCCATTGGAAGGAGGCAAGCACCACCATTAATGCGGATGGCGTCCACTCTAATTTACTAGAGCGGAGAAGCCCCGAAAATGAGCTTTTTTGGGGGTAAACAACCTGTCCTCATGGCCACATCTTTTATCCCACTGTCATGTGTTTTGGTGAAAACGTTGACACACACGTCCTCTCTCAGAAAATGTCACTTTTATGGAGGTCGTGTGTCCATGCTTGCCAACTTTGAGACCTCCGATTTCGGGAAGTGGGGGGTGGGGGCGTGGTTAAGAGGGGAGGAGTATATTGACAGCTAGAATTCACCAAGTCAAGTATTTCATACATACATACATATATATATATATATATATATATATACACATACATACATACATACATACATATATATATATAGATATAGATATAGATATATATATAGATATCTACATCCTGAAAATATGCAAACAAAACTGTGTTTAGATAATTGATACTTCAAACTTGCATAAATAAATATTAAGGAACATAACATAACTTGGCTTCTGAGGGTTTCAAAATGTAATGAATAAAATGCTAAAGTTGTTGATAAACAAGCAATTATTTTAATAATTAAATATGGTCATTTTAAATGAATTATTATGATAATTTAAAATCAATTATTTCAAATATGTTTATTTTAATGTATAATTCTATGGCTGGATGTAATAAGGAGTCACGCAAAAATACAAATAAAAATACAATTAATTTTGATGTTTTTAGCAAAATACAGTAAAAATGTATTTAGTTTTTTTTTGTTTTTTTTAAATTAATAAATATATTTATTTTTAGGTAAGATAAACATAATAATACAATTTATCTCTAGTCTGGATGATTTAGTTCTTGTCACCCTGTTGTCCTCCCGTCATGAAAAAAGGCTGTCCTCACTCAGGTCCGCATGGAGCTGGAGGGGGCGTGGCTTCCAGCTCCGGCTGAAAATCGGGATATTTTCGGGAGAATATTTGTCCAGGGAGGTTTTCGGGAGAGGCGCTGAATTTCGGGAGTCTCCCGGAAAATTCGGGAGGGTTGGCAAGTATGCGTGTGTCCCATTTGGCTTCTGGTGGCCCTCAAAGTCAAGAAAGTCAGCTAAGTCTCTCATTGACTCCAATGTTAGATGTCGGCGCACACATGCTAAATGTTAGCATTTTAATGTAAGCACACTAACGTTTTAGGCTAGCTGTGTAGCTCATTTTGTACAGTTACACCTAAAACTCTCGGATTCAGACACTCGGCACCATCTTAAAAGGTACAGCAGCTTCCTGTAACCCCCGGCCAGAAGTCCAGGGCACAGATAGTAGACCCATCAAAATTTCCGGTCTTTTATTATGTGGTTGGAAAAAGTATGGCGATATGTTGCTATACCAATAACCCTCCCAGTACTCACCTCTATGTTTTTGAGCCTTTCAAACTTTTGAAGATTGTTCTCCAGTACCAGAGTGGCCTGGGGCACAGCCCAAGTCTCGATGGCCTCCTTGACCTTGGAGCCCACAGTCTGGACTTCCTGCCTGACCAAGTAGCCTTGAAAGCGGTCGTCATAGAAGTACAAGTGCACCGACAAAGGATGGCCTATTGGTTCCAACCTGCAGCGAGGGGGACAACATGTCTGTCAGATGCGTCACAATCACGTGTTGACGTCAACAAAGATTCTCAAGTCTCCACACCTGCAGGACTCGTTGCTGCCGTGAGACGTGGCGAGACTTTTCAGGCCCAGGCGAAGCAGAGAGGAGAAGGCGGTGAGCGCCACGTCGCTGAGGGAGCCGATGCCGTCCGTCTGCTCAAACAGGTTCTCCCAGTACGCCTTAATGGCCGCGCTTCCTGGTGCGTACTGGCCGTACAGGTGCGTGTCCAGGATATCTATGGCTTCCTGGTTCACCGCTGACTCGAATTTGCGTGCAAAGAAAGTCGGCCGGGACAATTGCTGTGCGTAAAATTGGAAGGAAAAAGAAGAATGAGTACTAATAATAATCAATTTTTTCAAATAGACTTTCAGTTAAAGGAGCCATATGTAATAACTTCATGTCAAGTCATCATTAAATAATACTGTATGTCAAAAGTCATTAATAAATCATGTTCTTTTCCAATAATAACTTGCCGACCCCCCCCCGATTTTCCAGGGAGACTTCCGAATTTCGGTGCCTCTCGCAGATAACTCCCAGGATTGATATTCTCCGATTTTCGCCCTTACAATATTAATGAGGGCGTTCCATAATGGTACAGCATTCAGCGCCCTCTACAGTATGTGTAAACAGCGTGCAAGCCCACCCTCTTGTTGTATGCATCTTCTGCTTGCACACGTAAGTGACAGCAAGGCATACTTGGTCAAAAGCCACACAGGTTACACTGACGGTGGCCATATAAAACAACTTTAACACGCTTACTAATAATGCGCCACACTGTGAACCAAAACCAAACAAGAATGACAAACACATTTCGGGAGAACATCTGCACCTTAACACAACATAAACACAACAGAACAAATACCCAGAATCCCATGCAGCCCTGACTCTTCCGGGCCACATTATACACCCCTGCTACCACCAAACCCCGCCCCCACCCCAACCCTGCTCCCTCACACATCAAGCCCCCCCTCCCCCTCTGTGCGTCGGTTGAGGTGGGCGGGGTTTGGTAGCGGGGGTGTATAATGTAGCCCGGAAGAGTTAGGGCTGCATGGGATTCTGGGTATTTGTTCTGTTGTGTTTATGTTGTGTTACGGTGCAAATGTTCTCCTAAAAGTTTGTCATTCTTGTTTAGTGTGGGTTCACAGTGTGGCGCATTATTAGTAAGAGTGTTAAAGTTTTTTTATACCGCCACCGTCAGTGTAACCTGTGTGGTTGTTAAGCAAGTATGCCTTGCTGTCACTTACGTGAGCAAGCAGAAGCCCCATACAATACGTTCGAGAGAATAGTTGCCCTGAAATTCGTAGTCTGACGGAAAAATCGGGAAGGGTAACAAGTATGACGTTGTCAAGTGCCATTCATATAAAACTCGTGGGCCGCACCAACATTCCATTTTCATAATAAGGTGTGGGCCGCGTGTCTGACACCCTTGGCTTATACATAGCACAAAGCAAAAAAACCTTTGTATGCAGCGTTATTTCATTTTAAATTTCAAAAGATTTTTGTGGCTCCCATTGTTTTCTTTAATTTGTGAAACTGGTCAAAATGGCTCTTTGACTGGTAAAGGTTGCCGACCCCTGGTCTAGCTCAAAGGTGTCAAACTCAAGGCCCGGGAGTGAAATCTGGCCCGCCACATTATTCTATGTGGCCCGCGAAAGCCTGGAACTAATATGCATCTTTTCTTACTAAATATATTTAATTCCCTTTTGACATTAAAAATCACGTACTGCATGCAATTGCATATGTTTTAAAATTCAATATTATCATGTATTGCAAACATATTTTTTGTTAAAATAAAGATAAATACTGTTCTTAAATATCTGCTTGACCTATGATTTCAAAACAAATTATCAATCAAATTGTAGATTTTACAGTTAAATTCCGCTGACTGAGTTTTTTTTACCGTAAAATCAACCTTGGTACAGTTTTTTTCCACATGCAGTAAGACACTAAAACATAAAAAAAAAAAACCCATTGAAACAAGATTGTACGGTAAAAAAAAACCTGGCAGCTCCGTTGCATGAATTTTACCGCTAAAAACAGTGGGATTGTTTCTCCATTACATTCACTCAATTTTTTATATGCTGTAAAAAACCCACACTGCTTTTATTGTAAAATTCTGGTGACTGAGCCGCCAGTTTTTAAAGTACATTTTAAAGATTTTTTTTGCAGCTTATAAAAAAAAATATATTGTTAATGTATTATGTGTATGTGTGTATATATATATATATATATATATATATATATATATATATATATATATATATATATATATATACTAGAGATGCGCGGATAGGCAATTATTTCATCCGCAACCGCATCACAAAAGTCGTCAACCATCCGCCATCCACCCGAACCAACATTTTATCAAAACCACACCCGCCCGCACCCGCCCGTTGTTATATATCTAATATAGACGATGCAAGGCATTAGTGAGGTTATAAAGCTTTTGCCTGTTAAAGAAAGGAGACTGATCCAATGCAGCAGAGACATTCAATGCGTGCCACACATCTCTTGGCCACGCATTTGTGGCTAAGAGATATTAATGCGTGATAATATTATTTATCATTATTCTAATATTATTGTCATTTCCATTAAGAAAGTGTTGACTATTGTTGCCAATGCCCTCAGATCAAGAGTGCGTTCCTCACACTTTGTGTGCGCAGTTGCAGCAAGCAGAACAATGCTTTTAAGAAGTTAAAAAAATGTTTTAGAAAGACTAGGCCTATATTTTTGTTAGGTAAAAAAAAAATTCTGAATTTATTTCAATGAATATTAACTTGTTAACGTTATAATGCTCAAATAGGGACGAGGGCGGGGTGCACAGTGAAGCAGTGAACAATTTCGCGACAAAGATGAACCTTTATTGATTGATCTGCAGCCATGACAAAATATCAGACAATCTCCATTGTCAACGACAGGCAGGAAAATAAAGATAAACACATAGCCTATGTTGTAGGCATAGGCATAGGCTCATACCTTTTTAAGTTGAAATAAAAAAATAAATAAAAAATGTGCCTCATAAGCCTTAGGCTGTCAATCACGTGCACAAACTTAAATTATACAATAACATATGTACGTCATCTCTATTTAAACAAAAATAGATTAAATAAATAATAATTATAAATTACCTGCAACTTATTGGCCAAGGCAAATAGCTGAAGGGGGGAAATCAAACCCATCAGACTGCACTTTATCATCAAACTTGAATTATAATGAAAATAGACGGTCGTGACAAACAAAGCAGGCTAAATATCCTTACATTGTCGCCAATCGGAGATGCGCTTCACTTGAAAGCGAGGCCAAATAATTAACACACAGTAGTATATCTCCAATAGAAAAAAAACACAATAAACAACGCAATTGCCTTAATTCCTTTGCATTGTAGTGCGCCCAAACAACACGTAACCATCAAAATTATTCAGCTGACCGAACTCAATATAGGTTAGACATGGGCTTATTTGGTATAGCCTATAGGTAACGTAGACTAATTCGTTTAACATATCCAACCGTATGTCTACTTACTTTTTTTTTTGTTAGCACTATGCAGGAATAAAATGGCATCTACAGTGCCAGGATTCATGCGAGAGCGCCTGGCCTCTAAAATGCGCCCTGCTGCGCTGAAGGAGCGCTCACTTGCGCCACTGTTGCTGGGACGCGGTGCCTGATGAAAAATTGACTGTTTCAAAGAGTGCTGCTCGTTTTTCGTATGTGGGTAACAACATTTAACTATGTATATATAGTTCCAAATTGGTTCAACCGCCACCCGCCCGCAACTATTTAAAATCTATTTTTACCCGCCCGACCCGCGGTTTATCCGCGGACTCCGCGGTTGTGTCCGCAAACCGCGCATCTCTAATATATACACATGTATATTCATATATTACTCATTGTTAAAAGCGGCCCTCCGAGGACAACCATTACTGCAATGTGGCCCTCAATGAAAACGAGTTTGACACCTGTGGTCTAGCTACTGCCACTGGTAAAGTTACTAAACATGTCAGACCTTAGTACATCTAAAAGGCCTCGTTACCATTCTCAACTTCTTCATGACAAAGCCAGGAACAAAACCAGGATTTGTATCGGGGATGCCTGGAGACGATTGAAGGCGGAGAAGATTTTTTCATCCGACGCCAAACTTGCTCATTTCCTCCTTGGTAGGTAAGTCAGGCATTTACGTTTTCTTAATACTTGTAATAAACTGAAATGGACATTTTGTATGTAAACAATACAGTCTATGACCTCCTTCCTGCAACCAATGCTTAGCAATGATACATGGACATTCAGGCAAACTGTGGAAATATATGTCTGTTAGCCTGTATGTCGATGTGTCATCCAACTGACAGGGCAACATATATTTTCGACAAATACAACTTATGTGGAGAGTGTCAGTGCCTATTTCCTTCTTAATATGCTGATACACTGAGGAAATGGGTTCCAACAAATGTATGGAGACAGCCAAATCCCATGATAAAAGAATTCCTCGTTGGCATATTGTGGACTACATGTACCAAGTCATATGGCAATCTGAAACATTTGAAACAGTAGCCTATAGGCATACCTTGGAAAAATGTCTCCTCTTTAGATTTGGGCGTACATTAGGCTGTTCTACTTATTTTCACCAGTATAACCATGGGTTGTAGTTGGTTTTAGTCTTTGTTTTCTGATATTACTGACAATAACCATATGATTGCCATTTGTTGTGATATTTTACGCAGGCAGGATGTACGTCTTCCTGAAAATAGCCTAATTTCTGTGTATAATGTGTTGGTTAGAGATGTGTTATTGACAAAACGCTTGTTTATTCAGCTATTATGGTCCCAGCACCTCAACCCCTAGTAAGAGGCAGCGGAAGTTTGAAGTTCCTTGGAGTAGCCCACTCCATCGAGCTGGATTCGGCCGCATATCTGGCAACCTCAGTCAGGTAGAGGGAGAATTTTAACGGTGATTGCAGTACCAATTTCTGGCTAGATTATTACATATGGCTCCTTTACGTGTCTTTAAAATGACAAATATAAAGATCCAGTACAACAAGGTGTCTTTCAACTTTTAACTTTAGAGGAACAGTGTCCTCTGTAGTGGACATCTTTGGAAAATGCTGAAAGTTAGCTGACAATGTTTAATAATGTAAACACCCCACAAATTCAAATTGAAATATATTTGCCAGGTGATGGTAGCTTCTCATATTACTACGCAGACCACAGAACTTGTGTTTTCACCGAGGTTGGTTTGTCTGTTAGGATCACTTTTATAAAATGAAATTTTAATGAAACTTCAGGAAACGTTCAAACAAACAACCCTTTGTCTCTCCTTCCCGACCTCTTACACACTTATACTTAAGATATTAGACACACTTTATTGACTACCGCAGTATTTATAATACTGTTACACCCCTAAATAATAGTCACAACAATATATTTCAATAACAATAGCAGTATAAAAAACAATACAGTATTTTCGTTTAGATTTTTTTTCATTCTGTGTTTACCTTGTACACTTATTTTAACCTCACAGAGCAGGGACGTCAAACCTGCGGCAAGATAGGTTTGGTAAGTGTAAAAATAAACTGAACTGAAATAAAACTGCTGTACTCGATGTCCAACTGGATGTCGCAATAGCAATTTTGTTAGCCAAGTAACTGGTTTAGCAAGTGGAGATGTGGCTCCGCCCCCTCGACGCAAAGTAAAACCTGCCATTACATGTCTTCTGCTTCAAACACGTCGTGATTTGGGATCCTCATTTCCACAAAATGTCTTTGTCAAAAAAGAAAAAAGTAGACAGGGTGCAGTGTCCTAAGTAAAAGGATCATCATCCTATTTATTCACAGAGGTAAACAGGAAACCACACATCTGCCAGCAAGTTGTCTCTATAATGAGCATCAATAAAACAAAGCTAAGCAATAGCATCCTTAAATTGTCTGTCACTCAAAATGTGACACATTATATTGATGGTGTGTGTATGATTGTTTGTACATTGATGTTACATCCATGATGTCGTTCACAACAACACAACAGATGAGATGTGTTGTGTGTATGATTGTTTGTACATTGATGTTACATCCATGATGTCGTTCACAACAACACAACAGATGAGATGTGTTGTGTGTGTATGATTGTTTGTACATAATGTTACATCCGTGATGTCGTTCACAACAACACAACAGATGAGATGTGTTGTGTGTGTATGATTTTTTTTTACATTGATGTTACATCCATGATGTCGTTCACAACAACACAACAGATGAGATGTGTTGTGTGTGTGTGATTGTTTGTACATAATGTTACATCCATGATGTCGTTCACAACAACAACAGATGAGATGTGTTGTGTGTGTATGATTGTTTGTACATTGATGTTGCATCCATGATGTCGTTCACAACAACACAACAGATGAGATGGGTTGTGTGTGTATGATTGTTTGTACATTGATGTTACATCCATGATGTCGTTCACAACAACACAACAGATGAGATGTGTTGTGTGTTACCATGAATTGATGTACGTGGACCCCGACTTAAACAAGTTGAAAAACTTACTCGGGTGTTACCATTTAGTGGTCGATTGTACGGAATATGTACTGTACTGTGCAATCTACTCATAAAAGTTTCAATCAATCAATGTGTGTGATTGTTTGTACATTGTTGTTACATCCATGATGTCGTTCACAACAACACAACAAATGAGATAAGTTGTGTGTGTGTATGATTGTTTGTACATTGTTGTTACATCCATGATGTCGTTCACAACAACACAACAGATGAGATGTGTTGTGTGTGTGTGATTGTTTGTACATAATGTTACATCCATGATGTCGTTCACAACAACAACAGATGAGGTGTTGTGTGTGTATGATTGTTTGTACATTGATGTTGCATCCATGATGTCGTTCACAACAACACAACAGATGAAATGTTTTATGTGTGTATGATTGTTTGTACATTGATGTTGCATCCATGATGTCGTTCACAACAACACAACAGATGAGATGTGTTGTGTGTGTATGATTGTTTGTACATTGATGTTACATCCATGATGTCGTTCACAACAACACAACAGATGAGATGTGTTGTGTGTGTATGATAGTTTGTACATTGATGTTACATCCATGATGTCGTTCACAACAACACAACAGATGAGATGTGTTGTGTTACCATGAATTGATTTACGTGGACCCCGACTTAAACAAGTTGAAAAACTTACTCGGGTGTTACCATTTAGTGGTCGATTGTACTGTACTGTACAATCTACTCATAAAAGTTTCAATCAATCAATGTGTATGATTGTTTGCACAATGTTACATCCATGATGTGGTTCACAACAACACAACAGATGAGATGTATTGTGTGTATGATTGTTTGTAAATTGATGTTACATCCATGATGTCATTCACAACAACACAACAGATGAGATGTGTTGTGTGTGTATGATTGTTTGTACATAATGTTACATCCGTGATGTCATTCACAACAACACAACAGATGAGATGTATTGTGTGTATGATTGTTTGTAAATTGATGTTACATCCATGATGTCATTCACAACAACACAACAGATGAGAAATGTTGTGTGTGTGTATGATTGTTTGTACATTGATGTTACATTCATGATGTCGTTCACAACAACACAACAGATGAGATGGGTTGTGTGTGTATGATTGTTTGTACATTGATGTTACATCCATGATGTCGTTCACAACAACACAACAGATGAGAAATGTTGTGTGTGTGTATGATTGTTTGTACATTGATGTTACATCCATGATGTCGTTCACAACAACACAACAGATGAGATGGGTTGTGTGTGTATGATTGTTTGTACATTGATGTTACATCCATGATGTCGTTCACAACAACACAACAGATGAGATGTGTTGTGTGTGTGTCATTGTTTGTACATAATGTTACATCCATGATGTCGTTCACAACAACACAACAGATGAGATGTGTTGTGTGTGTGTGATTGTTTGTACATAATGTTACATCCGTGATGTCGTTCACAACAACACAACAGATGAGATGTGTTGTGTGTGTGTGATTGTTTGTACATGTTACATCCATGATGTCGTTCACCACAACAACAGATGAGATGTGTTGTGTGTGTATGATTGTTTGTACATTGATGTTGCATCCATGATGTCGTTCACAACAACACAACAGATGAGATGTGTTGTGTGTGTATGATTGTTTGTACATTGATGTTACATCCATGATGTCGTTCACAACAACACAACAGATGAGATGTGTTGTGTGTGTATGATTGTTTGTACATTGATGTTACATCCATGATGTCGTTCACAACAACACAACAGATGAGATGTTTTATGTGTGTATGATTGTTTGTACATTGATGTTACATCCATGATGTCGTTCACAACAACACAACAGATGAGATGTGTTGTGTGTGTATGATTGGTTGTACATAATGTTACATCCATGATGTCGTTCACAACAACACAATAGATGAGAAATGTTGTGTGTGTGTATGATTGTTTGTACATTGATGTTACATCCATGATGTCATTCACAACAACACAACAGATGAGATGGGTTGTGTGTGTATGATA
Source organism: Nerophis lumbriciformis (assembly GCF_033978685.3). Taxonomy (NCBI): domain Eukaryota; kingdom Metazoa; phylum Chordata; class Actinopteri; order Syngnathiformes; family Syngnathidae; genus Nerophis; species Nerophis lumbriciformis. The sequence continues at coordinate 39,743,138 of NC_084569.2, read as the reverse complement.
GTTTGTACATTGATGTTACATCCATGATGTCGTTCACAACAACACAACAGATGAGATGTTTTATGTGTGTATGATTGTTTGTACATTGATGTTACATCCATGATGTCGTTCACAACAACACAACAGATGAGATGTGTTGTGTGTGTGTATGATTGTTTGTACATTGATGTTACATCCATGATGTCGTTCACAACAACACAACAGATGAGAAATGTTGTGTGTGTGTGTATGGATTGTTCTTGCTAGCTTTAGCTTCCTACTTTCAAGCTGCCGTCTTCACATTGTTTAGTTCAGGATGTGTTTCGGGGATGAATGATTATTTTCCCAAACACATGTTCCTTCTCTCACATGTATGACAATTTCCAGGATATTCTGCATTTAACACTGGATTTCATTTTATTGGCCAATTCTGTGACTCTGTACACGTTTATGAGAACGCGGAAATGCCTCACATTTTTTGTTGTGTCTAGTACATACTTGCCAACCTTGAGACCTCTGATTTCGGGAGGTGGGGGGTGGGGGGCGTGGTCGGGGGTGGGGCGGGCGGCGTGGTTAAGATATATATATATAAGAAATACTCGACTTTCAGTGAATTCTAGCTATATATATATATATTTTTTTTATTACATATATATATATTTTTATTTTTTATTTCATATATATATATATATATATATTTTTTTTTTTATTACATATATATATATATATATATATATATATATAAATATAAATAAATAAATAAAAGAAATACTTGAATTTCAGTGTTCATTTATTTACACATATACACACACATAACACTCATCTACTCATTGTTGAGTTAAGGGTTGAATTGTCCATCCTTGTTCTATTCTCTGTCACTATTTCAGAACACACACATTATACAAATATACATTATAAAATCAATAAGAAAACGGGAGCTCTAATTTGGGAGTCTGAATTAGGATCAGAAGTTCCTATATAAACATTGCGTACTCACGTCGCCTTCTTGTATTGATTACTGCAGCTGTGCACTGGATTCATTCACAAATACAAACTACAACTCACAAACACTTTAGAGTTAGGCTCCACCATCAGAATGTGTACTTAAACTTATAAAGATCACATGGATATTATTCAGTGAGTTGATTCACCAAAACTAACCTGTTATACAGGAGGAAAAAGCACACAGGACGTTTCAATTGTTCACAGACTGGTCGCTCTCATCAGAATGACAAGACACTTCCGTTCTGCAGGTGATAGCATTCAATTGGGAAGAAACGCCCTACTGCCCCCTACTGACCAATGTGAATACTGATAAATGTGTAATGACAGCTCCAAAAACGAATTCAAACTACAAAATAAAATGGGTGGGTCACATATGCATGTACAGTAGATGGCAGTATTGTCCTGTTTAAAAGTGTCACAACATTGCTGTTTACGGCAGACGAACTGCTTTACGGTAGACGGAAACTTGACTGCTGTTGTTGTGTGTTGTTGCCGCGCTGGGAGGACGTTAATGAAACTGCCTAACAATAAACCCACATAAGAAACCAAGAACTCGCCCTCGATCATTAGCTGTTTATATTGTGAGAAAGCGGACGTGTGAACAGGCTGTCAACACGTCACTCAGGTCCGCATGGAGCTGGAGGGGGCGTGGCCTCCAGCTCCGCCTGAATTTCGGGAGATTTTCGGGAGAAAATTTGTCCCGGGAGGTTTTCGGGAGAGGCGCTGAATTTCGGGAGTTTCCCGGAAAATCCGGGAGGGTTGGCAAGTATGGTCTAGTAAATATTGATGAGGCATACTAGTGCTGTGTCAAGTAAAAAGTGGTAACATCCAAACGTCTCGTAGACGTGGTCTTGTTTTCACTCACTCATCCGTCACGAGAGTTTGCATGCACGTGGCGCAGCCAATTAATCGTTTTTTTCGATCACAATAGCTTTACGATGGCGAGAAGGCGAAATGGAAAGGTGATGAATTGTCCAGCCCTGGCGGTGACACAACATGAGCGCATGCGACTCCCACTCACCTGAATGCGAATGAGGTCCTGTGGTTTGAAGTCGTTGGGGGAGCAGCCGCACCAATCCACAATGTGCTTGTACTGGCATTTACAGCCCAGCTTACGGTTCCAGTTGGTCACACGGAGGTTATTGTCCACCAGGCTGTCGCACATGTGACTGTTGTCAAGCACCGTGTGGAAGAAGGACTGAGAACAGGTACGAAGGACAGTATTTAACATGAGGTTCTTTCTTACTGCTGTCCAACAACTACAATGTTCCATCTAATTAATCACATAGGTGGTGAGAATTAATAACAATTGAATCATTGATTTTTAATTCATATGATACAAAACCCAAAACCAGTAAATTTGTCACGTTGTGTAAATGGTAAACAAAAACAGAATACAGTGATTTGCAAATCCTTTTTAACTTATATTCAACTGAATAGACTGCAAAGACAAGTTATTTAAGTTTGGAACTGAGAAAAATATTTTTTTTGTGCAAATAATCATGAACTTAGAATTTAATGGCAGCAACACATTTCAAAAAAGTTGTCACAGGGGCATTTTTACCACTGTGTTACATGGCCTTTCCTTTTAAACATTTGGGAACTGAGGAGACCAATTTTTGAAGCTTTTCAGGTGGAATTATTTCCCATTCTTGCTTGATGTACCGTATTTTCCGCACCATAAGCCGCCCTGGGTTATAAGCCGCGCCTTCAATGAACGGCATATTTCAAAACTTTGTCCACCTATAAGCCGCCCCGTGTTATAAGCCGCATCTAACTGCGCTAAAGGGAATGTCAAAAAAACAGTCAGATAGGTCAGTCAAACTTTAATAATATATTAAAAACCAGCGTGATGTGGGCGCGCATGGAGTCGTATATCAACATGGACGGAGCTGCGTGAAAAAAGCCACCCGGCCTCTTCGCGTAAACTTACCTTAACCACTCGCTCATCTTTTCTTCATCCATCCATCCCTTCGAGTTAGCTTTTATGATGACGCCGGCTGGAAAGGTCTCTTTTGGCAAGGTCTTCCTTTTGAATATCACCATGGGTGGAAGTTTCTGGCCATTAGCATGGCAAGCTAGAACCACAGTGAAGGATGACTTCTCATTCCCTGTGGTGCGAATATTCACCGTACGTGCTCCCGTTGTATCCACAGTGCGGTTCATAGGAATATCAAAAGTCAGTGGAACCTCGTCCATGTTGATAATGTTCTCTGGCCGGATCTTTTTTTCAGCTATCTTGTTTTTAAAATATGCACGGAAAGTAGCCAGCTTTTCTTGAAAGTCTTTAGGCAGTTGCTGTGAAATAGTAGTCCGTGTGCGGATGGAGAGATTGCGTCTTTTCATGAACCGGAAACCTGTCGCTTAGTAGGAGCCATTTTGTGGTCTTTACAGATGTAAACACACAAAGGAAATGAAACGTAATATCCGCGCGCTTCTTCTTCTTCTACGGGGGCGGGTGGTTGCTTACAGTAGAAGAAGAAGCGCTTCCTCTTCTATGGGGGCGGGTGCTTACCTTGGCGGTTGCTTGCGTAGAAGAAGAAGCACTTCCTCTTCTACGGGGAAAAAAGATGGCGGCTGTTTACCGTAGTTGCGAGACCGAAACTTTATGAAAATGAATCTTAATATTAATCCATATATAAAGCGCACCGGGTTATAAGCCGCACTGTCAGCTTTTGAGTAAATTTGTGGTTTTTAGGTGCGGCTAATAGTGCGGAAAATACGTACAGCTTAAGTTGTTCAACAGTCCGGGGGTCTCTGTTGTGGTATTTTAGGCTTTATATTGCGCCACAGATGTTAAATGGGAGACAGGTCTGGACTACAGGCAGGCCAGTCTAGTACCCGCACTCTTTTACTATGAAGCCATGCTGTTTTAACACGTGGCTTGGCATTGTCTTGCTGAAATAAGCAGGGGCGTCCATGATAACGTTGCTTGGATGGCAACACATCCATTCATCCATCCATCTTCTTCCGCTTATCCGAGGTCGGGTCGCGGGGGCAGCAGCCTAAGCAGGGAAGCCCAGACTTCCCTCTCCCCAGCCACTTGGTCCAGCTCTTCCTGTGGGACCCCGAGGCGTTCCCAGGCCAGCCGGGAGACATAGTCTTCCCAACGTGTCCTGGGTCTTCCCCGCGGCCTCCTACCGGTCGGACGTGCCCTAAACACCTCCCTAGGGAGGCGTTCGGGTGGCATCCTGACCAGATGCCCGAACCACCTCATCTGGCTCCTCTCCATGTGGAGGAGCAGCGGCTTTACTTTGAGCTCCTCCCGGATGACAGAGCTTCTCACCCTATCTCTAAGGGAGAGCCCCGCCACCCGGCGGAGGAAACTCATTTCGGCCGCTTGTACCCGTGATCTTGTCCTTTCGGTCATAACCCAAAGCTCATGACCATAGGTGAGGATGGGAACGTAGATCGACCGGTAAATTGAGAGCTTTGCCTTCCGGCTCAGCTCCTTCTTCACCACAACGGATCGATACAGCGTCCGCATTACTGAAGACGCCGCACCGATCCGCCTGTCGATCTCACCATCCACTCTTCCCTCACTCGTGAACAAGACTCCGAGGTACTTGAACTCCTCCACTTGCAACACATGTTGCTCCAAAACCTGTATGTACCTTTCAGCATTAAAGGTGCCTTGACAGATGTGTAAGTTACCCATGTCTTGGGCACTAATACACCCCCATACCATCACACATGCTGCCTTTTACACTTTGCGCCTGATGGGTCTTTTACTCTTTCCAAAAACTATTTGAAATGTGGACTCATCAGACCACAGAACACTTTTCCACTTTGCATCAGTCCATCTTAGATGAGCTCGGGCCCAGCGAAGTGTTTCTGGGTGTTGTTGATAAATGGCTTTGGGTTTGCTCAATAGAGTTTTAACTTGCGCTTAATAATAATAATAATAATAATAACTGGGATTTATATAGCGCTTTTCTAAGTACCCAAAGTCGCTTTACATGTAGAACCCATCAATCATTCACACCTGGTGGTGGTAAGCTACTTTCATAGCCACAGCTGCCCTGGGGTAGACTGACAGAAGCGTGGCTGGAATTTGCGCCAACGGCCCCTCCGACCACCACCTATCATTCATCATTCAATTCACCGGTGTGAGTGGCACCGGGGGCAAAGGGTGAAGTGTCCCGCCCAAGGACACAACGGCAGCGATTTTTGGATGGTAAGAGGCGGGGAGCGAACCTGCAACCCTCAGGTTCCTGGCACGGTTGCTCTACCCACTACGCCATACCGCTTACAGATGTAGCGACCAACTGTAGTTACTGACAGTGGTTTTCTGAAGTGTTCCTGAGCCCGTGTGGTGATATCCTTTACGCACGGATGCCGCTTTTTGAAGCAGTACCGCCTGAGGGATCCAAGGTCACGGCCTTGCCGCTTACGTGCAGTGATTTCCCCAGATTCTCTGAACCTTTTGATGTGATTACGAACCGTAGATGGTGAAATCCCTAAATTCCTTGCAATAGCTGGTTGAGAAATGTTGTTCTTAAACTATTGGGCAATTTGCTCAGGTGAGCCTCGCCCCATCATTGTTTGTGAATGACTGAGCATTTCATGGAAGCTGCTTTTATACCCTGTTCACCTGTGGGATGTTTTAAGTATGTCTTTGATGAGCATTCCTCAACTTTCTCAGTCTTTTTTGCCACCTGTGCCAGACATGTGCAGCCATCAAATTCCAAATGAGCCAATATTTGCAAAAAATAAAGTTTACCAGTTCGACTGTTAAGTATCTTGTCTTTGCAGTCTATTCAATTGAATATAAGTTGAAAAGGATTTGCAAATCATTGTATTACGTTTTTATTTACCATTTACACAACGTGCCAACTTCACTGCTTTTGTAATTAGATTTATAATGATGATGATGGATTAGTCTCCATTAACACATTCATTTTGAAAGCCCTGGTTGTTTGTAAAGAATGTTGCTGCAGGGTGTATTACTGTAAAGGTTTTATAGTGAGTGCTTTATTATCCTCTTTTGTTACACACAATTGTTTGAGCAAAGCAAAGTCAGTAGTACACAATAACTAAACAAAAGCAAAAATGAGTGTTTACTCTTCTTTCACAGACCTCCTGTGTTCAGGGAATTATTCCCCAAATTGGTAAACATGAACAACAACCCATTTATTCAAATAAGATGTGAATGCATTGGCCATCAGTTGTTGTTTACATGCTTGTTTGTGTCCATAATTCATGTATACACCATTCCCTTACAAGAAATAACAGCAATATTGCGAACTTGCAATCACGTGACCTAGAGGCACTTCTGGGTTTCAGGCGATGGTCTAAACTTATGAGGCTACTGTTTATTCACCCGCATCAGTGCAGATTTGGGCCTGTTTTGAAAGGTTTAGAGCAGGGGTGTCAAACTCAAATACAGAGTGGGCCAAAATTTAAAACTGAACAAAGCCGCGGGCCAAGGTTGAACAAATTAACCTTTTTAATAGGGACCCAAACAAGTTTTGCATTAAATATTGAACAAGCAAGGCTTATATAACGTTATAGTGACATGCAAAATCGAGTTTCAAATAATAATAATAATTAAAGCTGCAAGCAGCATTGGTCGGGCCCGTGTATTTGGCAGGTGCTAGTCCTAAATGAAATTTGAAGGGTCATAAAATCAAAACCGGAGCAGTTAGAAAAAAAGCGCTTCTGTCATTGTAATCACAAGGGTTCAATCTCTCTTCTGTGTTAGTTTGAAGGCGAAACGACAAACGCACCCAGAGGAGTTCGTTTTTGAAGGAAGGTGACCGGTTTTTACAAAAAATTTGTTTTGAAGGGGGAATAGCAAACTTCCTGTTCATTTTTGTTTATGAAATGTAGGTCTAAGTGAGACCTACATAGAGGTTTTTGTTTCACGTCTCTCCGACCTTCCCAGTGGGAGTTACAGGCAGTTTTGTAATTTTTTTCTTCCGAGGAGCAGTTTTTTTTGCGTTTTATTAAAAAATTGCTGTAGAGCGCAATTTTTAAATTTGGGGTTAGTTTTTTTTATTAGATCGCAATTTGTGCCAGTCCTGATGTGTGTGTTCAGTTCGGTGAGTTTTGAAGCATGTTAAGGGGGTCAAATTACAGCTCAAAGAGGCAAAATTGACTGTTTTTAGTACTTTTTTGTCTTAAAGGGGGAATTGCCAACTTCCTGTTGATTTTAGCCCGAGAATGTACCGTTAATGAAATGTAGGTCTAAGTCAGACCTACATAGAGGTTTTTGTTTCATGTCTCTCCGACCTTCCTAGTGGGAGCTACAGGCAGTCTAGTTTTTTTTTTTCCTAGGGGGCGCTAGAGCGCAATTTTGATTTTTGGGGTTTGGTTTTTTTATCAAACGGCAATTTTCGGCAGCCCTGATGTGTGCGTCAAATATGGTGAGTTTTGAAGCATGTTAAGTGGGTCAAATTACAGCTCAAAGAGGCGGCCGGTATAATAATAATAAAGAATAAAACCTTAGAATAACAATAGGTCCTTATGTCCCATTGCATAAGGACTCCCTTCGGGAGTCCTTTTGCAATGGGCCATTGCGGGCCCTAAAAACATCAATGGCATATCAAATACAATTTAAATAAAAATTGAATGCCTCTTTTCTATTTGCAGCCTTCTGAGGTAAATATCAACATTAACTTTTTCCACAGGCTAATACATTTGAAAATAAAATAATGAATAAACCAACCATTCAGGACTTTAAACTGCTCAGTTTGCAATACACTGATCTAATCTGATGTGCCCAAGCCAGATACCTGCCATCTTTTCTTGGATGCTAGTTCATTAATGTCGGGGCTCAGGGTTTGAGCTGAGGCAACCTTCATTATCGAACGAAGGTGTTCATCAGTCATTATATCTTGTATTCCACAGTCTTGGGGGTGTGCCTTAAAGGCACTGCTTTTAACGTCCTCTACTAGCTGTCGTCACGTCCGCTTTTCATCCCTTCTAACAACGTGCCGGCCCAGTCATAAGATATATGAGCGGCTTCTGTACGCACACATACGCGAATGCAACGCATACTTGATCAACAGCGATACAGTTTACACTGAGAGTGGCCGTATAAGCAACTTTAACATTGTTAGAAATATACGCCACACTGTGAATCCACACCAAACAAGAATGACAAACACATTTTGGGAGAACATCCGCACCGTAACACAACAACAACTCTTAGTATTATGTTGGATCCACTATGGACTGGACTCTCACAATATTATGTCAGACCCACTCGACATCCATTGCTTTCGGTCTCCCCTAGAGGGGGGGGGTTACCCACATATGCGGTCCTCTCCAAGGTTTCTCATAGTCATTCACATCGACGTCCCACTGGGGTGAGTTTTTCCTTGCCCTTATGCAGAGGTGGGTAGTAACGCGCTACATTTACTCCGTTACATCTACTTGAGTAACTTTTGCAATAAATTGTACTTCTAAGAGTAGTTTTAATGCAACATACTTTTACTTTTACTTAAGTATATTTATAGAGAAGGAACGCTACTTTTACACCGCTACTTTTATCTACATTCAGCTCGCTACTCGCTACTAATTTTTATCGATCTGTTAATGCACGCTTTGTTTGTTTTGGTCTGTCAGACAGACCTTCAAAGTGCCTGCCTTACTGGTGACGTTTCACTTCGTTCCACCAATCAGATGCAGTCACTGGTGACGTTGGACCAATCAAACAGAGCCAGGTGGTCACATGACCTGACTTAAACAAGTTGAAAAACTTATTGGGGTGTTACCATTTAGTGGTCAATTGTACGGAATATGTACTGTACTGTGCAATCTAATAATAAAAGTTCCAATCAATCAATCAAAAGTGTGAAGGAAAAAAGACCCTTTTTTATTTCAACCGTACATCCCGTCAAAAGCCTAAAGACTGACCGCACATGAGGACGTTCCTGTCTTCACAATAAAAGTGCCGCTCCATCGCGCCTGCGCTTTCAAAACAAGAGTCTCCGAAAGCCAGCGCAAACAAGCTAGCAAGCTACGGAGTTTGACGCCAATATATTTCTTGTAAAGTGTATAAAAACGAGTTTGGAAGCTGGACAAATAAGATGCCAAAAACCCACCACTTTCATGTGGTATTAGACAGAAAGGAGGAACTTTTCTTCTCCTCCATTTGAAAACGTGGACGTTATCATCACGACTGTCTGATTACAATCAACGCAAGTCATCAGAATCAGGTAATACACCAACTTATATTCTAGTCTTCATTAAAGAAAGGAATCTATATGTTAAACATGCATGTATATTCATTAAAACACCTTTAACATGTAAACAAAAACAGCAAAATAAATACATATAAATTATATACTGTATATATCAATGTAGTTTTTTCACAACATACTTTTTACTTTTACTCAAGTAAATATTTGGGTGACTACTCCTTACTTTTACTTGAGTAATAAATCTCTAAAGTAACAGTACTCTTACTTGAGTACAATTTCTGGCTACTCTACCCACCTTTGCCCTTATGTGGGCTTTGTACCGAGGATGTCGTTGTGGCTTGTGCAGCCCTTTGAGACACTTGTGATTTAGGGCTATATAAATAAACATTGATTGATTGATTGATTGAACATAAACACAACAGAACAAATACCCAGAACCCCTTGCTGCACTAACTCTTCCGGGACGCTACAAAATACACCCCCGCTACCACCGCCCCCCCCCACACACACACACCTTGTAGCTCCCGGAAGAGTTAGTGCTGCAAAGGGTTCTGGGTATTTGTTCTGTTGTGTTACGGTGCAGATGTTCTCCCGAAATGTGTTTGTCATTCTTGTTTGGTGTGGATTCACAGTGTGGAGTATATTTCTAACAATGTTAAAGTTTTTTATACTTGCACCCTCAGTGTAACCTGTATCGCTGAATCAAATATTTAAAATGGGATGTAGTGGATTTTTACACTCTTAAGAAAAATAATATTTGAAAGATTTAAACCATTTATAATCACCAAGACGTTACTGCTACCTCACTTCATTTGACACAAGGATTGAAATAAAAAAAGATTGGAGGCACATCATGTCTTTACATCTGAGGGGTCCACAAATTAAACATCAATCGGTGAAAGCCAACGATGGACTTATTGGTGCATCTCTAAGTAACGTATTTGATTGACGTAACGAGTGCCGTGCTGCTGTGATCGTGACGCTAATGAGGAAAAGTTTGTTTGCAGTTGATTTCCTGCTACAAATATTAGTCTCCGCTACTTCATGTCTGCAGTTGTTTTTATGCAGTGAAGTTGATATTTTGTCTCATTATGTATCTGTTGTTCAGCAATGTTTGCTAGCGATATCAAGATTGAGTAAATGCTAGTATATATATTTATTAATACTATGAAGGATATTTTCTTCATGCTAACAAATATCACCAAAGACACTATAATGTGGTCATCCGTGTAGAATAAAGATCTAGTCTTTCCTGCACAACAACAAGTAAGCTTTTAGTTTGTTATGAAATAGGACAATGAAAATATGGTGGATTGGACCAATAATCACAATATATATTACTAGGACTTAACATGACATTAGTTTATTTGCACAAGCAGGTCTTCTAGGTATATTTAGGCGTAGCAGCCACAAAAGAACACAAACTAATCGTCCTTTCTCTACGTTTAGTTCTGCTCTCTAACACTACTACAATAAAGACGATTGCATCACAGAAAGTTTCTCAAAGTGATCACTGCAGACCAGAGGTGGGTAGTAACGTGCTACATTTACTCCGTTACATCTACTTGAGAAACTTTTGGGATACATTGTACTTCTAAGAGTAGTTTTAATGCAACATACTCTTACTTTTACTTGAGTATATTTATAGAGAAGAAACGCTACTTTTACTCCGCTACTTTTATCTACATTCAGCTCGCTACTCGCTACTAATTTTTATCGATCTGTTAATGCACGCTTTGTTTGTTTTGGTCTGTCAGACAGACCTTCATAGTGCCTGCGTTTCAACAAATACAGTCACTGGTGACGTTCACTCCGTTCCACCAATCAGATGCAGTCACTGGTGACGTTGGACCAATCAATGGACCTGACTTAAACAAGTGGAAAAACTTATTGGGGTGTTACCATTTAGTGGTCAATTGTACGGAATATGTACTGTACTGTGCAATCAACTAATAAAAGTTCCAATCAATCAATCAAAACTGTGAAGGAAAAAAGACAATTTTTTATTTCAACCGTACATCCCGTCAAAAGCCTAAAGACTGACTGCACAGTTCCTGTCTTCAAATAAAAGTGCCGCTCCATTGCGCCTGCGCTTTCAAAATAACAGTCTCCGAAAGCCAGCGCAAACAGGCTAGCAAGCTACGGAGTTTGCCGCCAATGTATTTCTTGTAAAGTGTATAAAAACGAATATGGAAGCTGGACAAATAAGATGCCAAAAACCCACCACTTTCATGTGGTATTAGACAGAAAGGAGGAACTTTTCTTCTCCTCCATTTGAAAACGTGGACGTTATCATCACGACTGTCTGATTACAATCAACGCAAGTCATCAGAATCAGGTAATACACCAACTTATATTCTAGTCTTCATTAAAGAAAGGAATCTATATGTTAAACATGCATGTATATTCATTAAAACAGCTTTAACATGTAAACAAAAACAGCAAAATAAATACATATAAATTATATACTGTATATATCAATGTATATGTATGTATGTATGTATGTATATATATATATATATATATATATGATATGAGTGTGTATGTTACTCATCAGTTACTCAGTACTTGAGTAGTTTTTTCACAACATACTTTTTACTTTTACTCAAGTAAATATTTGGGTGACTACTTCTTACTTTTACTTGAGTAATAAATCTCTAAAGTAACAGTACTCTTACTTGAGTACAATTTCTGGCTACTCTACCCACCTCTGCTGCAGACACAAGCATGGTCCGATTGTATTCCCCAAATGATGAAAGGGATATTTTAACAGCCATTTTGTCTTTCCCTGATTTTATTACCTTTGTGAACCACTTCTTTCTGGACTCTTTCCTATGTCTCTATTTGAACGACTGGAACACGCAAGAACAAAACAACATTACGAAATTGTTTGCTTAACACTACACTCACTTTCACTTGTTTTAATGCTACGCTCAAGCTGCTTGACCATCGTGTCAATGATCATGTCAATTATCCGTAAATTATTCTATCATTTATCATGCAAATTATATCAATTATGTAAATTATATCTATTATGTCAATTATCATGTAAATTATATCAATTATCATGGCAATTATTATATCAATTATCAAGTCAATTATGTCAATTATTATATCAATGATCATGTTAATTATAATATCAATTAGCATGTCAATTATCATGTCAACTATTACATCAATTGTCAAATATGTCAATAATGATATACATTATGTCCTTTATGTCAATTATCATGCCAATTATTATATCAATTATCAAGTCAATTATGTCAATTGTTATATCAATTATGTCAATTATCATGTTAATTATATCAATTAGCATGTCAATTATCATGTCAACTATTATATCGATTATGTCAAATATCAAATCACATCAACTTTATGTCAATATTAATAAATTATGTCCATTGTCAATTATCATGCCAATGATCGTGCCAACAATCGCAAAAAGCCGCTGCCTGACCAGAGCTCAGAAAATCTGCAAAGACTCCTCCCACCCCCACCAAGGACTGTTTTCACTCCTGGACTCTAGAAAGAGGTTCCGCAGCCTCCGAAGCAGAACCTCCAGGTTCTGTAACAGCTTCTTCCCTCAGTCCGTAAGACTCTTGAACGCATCATAATCATCCCCTCAACTCCCCCCAAAATGGGTTAACTCGCTGGAATAAAAAAGACAATATAACATACATCCATAAACGTGGATGCATATGAAAAAGTGCAATATATTTATCTGTACAGTAACCTATTTATTTATTTATATATGCACTTTATTGTTTTTTTATCCTGCACTACCATGAGCTAATGAAACAAAATTTTGTTCTTATCTGTACTGTAAAGTTCAAATTTGAATGACAATAAAAAGGAAGTCTAAAAAAAAAAGTCTAAAGTCTAACAACTATCATGTCAATTGTCATGTTAATTATGTCAATTATTATGTCAGTTATGTCAACTACCGTATTTTCCGCACTATAAGGCGCACCTAAAAACCACAAATTTTCTCAAAAGCTGACAGTGCGCCTTATAATCCGGTGCGCTTTATATATGGATTAATATTAAGATTCATTTTCATAAAGTTTCGGTCTCGCAACTTCGGTAAACAGCCGCCATCTTTTTTCCCGGTAGAACAGGAAGCGCTTCTTCTTCTACGCAAGCAACCGCCAAGGTAAGCACCCGCCCCCATAGAACAGGAAGCGCTTCTTCTTCTACTGTAAGCAACCACCCGCCCGCGTAGAAGAAGAAAAAGCGCGCGGATATTACCGTACGTTTCATTTCCTTTGTGTGTTTACATCTGTAAAGACCACAAAATGGCTCCTACTAAGCGACAGGGATCCGGTTCATGAAAAGACGCAATCTCTCCATCCGCACACGGATTACTATTTCACAGCAACTGATATTCCTGTGAACCGCACTGTGGATACAACGGGAGCACGTACGGTGAATATTCGCACCACAGGGAATGAGAAGTCATCCTTCACTGTGGTTCTAGCTTGCCATGCTAATGGCCAGAAACTTCCACCCATGGTGATATTCAAAAGGAAGACCTTGCCAAAAGAGACCTTTCCAGCCGGCGTCATCATAAAAGCTAACTCGAAGGGATGGATGAAGAAAAGATGAGCGAGTGGTTAAGGTAAGTTTAAGTTTACGCGAAGAGGCCGGGTGGCTTTTTTCACGCAGCTCTGTCCATGTTGATATACGATTCCATGCGCGCCCACATCACGCTGGTTTTAATATATTAATAAAGTTTTTTTGACATTCCTTTAGCGCAGTTAGATGCGGCTTACAACACGGGGCGGCTTATAGGTGGACAAAGTTTTGAAATATGCCGTTCATTGAAGGCGCGCCTTATAACCCAGGGCGCCTTATGGTGCGGAAAATACGGTATTATATCGATTATATCAATTATCATGTCAGTTATGTCAACTAGTATATCGATTATGTCAATTATCATGTCAATTATGTCAAGTATCATGTAAATTATATCAATTATGTCATTTATCATGTAAATTATTGTATCAATTATCATGTCAACTATGTCAATTATGTAAATAATGTCAATTACCATGTCAATTATGTAAATTATCATGTCAAATATGTAAATCACCATGTCAATTATCATGCCAATTATCAATGAATCAATGTTTATTTATATAGCCCTAAATCACAAGTGTCTCAAAGGGCTGCACAAGGCACAACGACATCCGCGGTACAGAGCCCACATAAGGGCAAGGAAAAACTCACAACCCCAATGGGACGTCGATGTGAATGACTATGAGAAACCTTGGAGAGGACCACATATGTGTGTGACCCCCCCCTAATTATGTCAATCATCATGCCAATTATTATGTCAATTATGGTGTCAATGATCATGTCAATTAAAACGGATGCAACCCAGCAAAAAGGACACTTCACCTACAGTGTCCACAGTCCACTATTTATTTCACACTCACACCGCTTGATTAGTTTTTTTTATCAAAAGTTACTGAATCCATTTTAACTCATTGAACTGTATCGGATGGAACCGTTTTAAAACAATGAGGTGGTATGGTCAACCCCAAATATGGAAGGACTGGTGACATTGTTATCATGTGAGACAGGTGGAAGAAGTTAAATGTCATGCTGAGTGTCCACTCACCTCAGCAGGGAGCAGAGCGTAAGAATAGAACTGCTTCAGCCCCGACACCAAGTCATCCTGGGAGTTGATGACGTAGTCCACGAAGCGGCGGGTGAGTGCAAACCAATCCGAGCCACCGGAGACTTCCAGGCCGTCTGGGATGGTGCGGACTCCCAGGCGCCACATGTGGTTGTCACACTCATGGAAGAGTCGATCCAGGCCCTGCTTCTTGATAAACCTTGAAGACCAAGAAGACATTCAGTTTGTTATCCAGCGTTTGGTGCCACTCTACTCTTTCAAGGAACTTGACATTTGACCATCATTCTTCACTTCATTGCTGACAAACTGTGCAGATCTTCATTAGTAGTCAGGGCGTATACCGATTATTAGTAGTCAGGGCCGATACCGATTAAAAATACCAAAAAAAAGCAAGATTAAATATAACTAAATAAATTAAAGAACAACTAAATCCCATAGGAACCGAAAGGAAACCACCAAAAATTAGGAAAACTGACGAAAATACCAAGAATAGCAAGACTAAATATAATTAAATAAATTAAAAAACAACTAAATCACATAGGGAACCGAAAGGAAATAACCAAAAATGAGAAAAACAAACAAAAGTACCAAGAAAAGCAAGAATAAATACAATTAAATAAATTAAAGAACAACTAAATCACATAGGAACCGGAAGGAAATAACCAAAAATGAGGAAAACAGACAAAAATAAGCAAGAGTAATACAACTAAATAAATTAAAGAACTAAATCACATAGGAACCGAAAGGAAAGAACCAAAAATGAGGAAAACAGACAAAAATACCAAGAAAAGCTAGATTAAATATAACTAAACAAATTAAAGAACAACTAAATCACATATGAATCGAAAGGAAAGAACCAAAAATTAGGAAATGAGACAAAAATACCAAGAAAAGCAAGATTAAATATACCGGTAACTAAATTAATTAAAGAACAACTAAATCACATAGGAACCATAAGGAAGGAACCAAAAATGAGGAAAACAGATGAAAATACCAAGAAAAGCAAGATTAAATATAACTAAATCCAAAATAAAGAATAACTAAATCACATAGAAAACGAAAGGAAAATAAATATGAACTATTATGAAAAATGTTATCAACAAAAGAATAAATCAAAGGAAACAAAACTGATGAATAACTAAACTAAATAGTGCTCTAAATGGTAAATGGGTTGTACTTGTATAGCGCTTTTCTACCTTTTTTTTTTTTTAAGGAACTCAAAGCGCTTTGACACTATTTCCACATTCACCCATTCACATTCACACACTGATGGTAATAAATAACTAATATATAAAAGAAAACGTGTAAATATTTACTATTCAAATACAAAACATATACTTCACTATCTATTTATTTTTCATATACTAAATACTGGTATTATTTGTGTAAATATTTAATATTCACATACACAACTTATCTACTTATTTATTGTTATGTACTAAATACTGGTATCATGTGTGTAAATATTTACTAGTCACATATAGAACTTATTTACTTTACTATTTATTCACTTTTATAAACTAAATACTGGTATTATATGTGTAAATATATACTCGTCACATAAAAAAAGTATCTACTTCACTATTTATTTTTATATACTAAATACGGGTATCATATGTGTAAATATTTACTATTAACATACAAAACTTATCTACTTCACTATTTATTTATTTTTATATACTAAATACTGGTATCATATGTGTAAATATTTACTATTCACATACAAAACTTATCTACTTCACTATTTATTTATTTTTATATACTAAATACTGGTATCATATGTGTAAATATTTACTATTCACATACAAAACTTATCTACTTCACTATTTATTTATTTTTATATACTAAATACTGGTATCATATGTGTAAATAATTACTATTAACATACAAAACTGATCTACTTCACTATTTATTTTTATATACTAAATACTGGTATCATATGTGTAAATATTTATTATTCACATACAAAACTTATCTACTTCACTATTTATTTATTTTTATATACTAAATACTGGTATCATGTGTGTAAATATTTACTAGTCACATACAGAACTTATTTACTTTACTATTTATTCACTTTTATAAACTAAATACTGGTATTATATGTGTAAATATATACTAATCACATAAAAAACTTATCTACTTCACTATTTATTTATTTTTATATACTAAATACTGGTATCATATGTGTAAATATTTACTATTCACATACAAAACTTATCTACTTCACTATTTATTTTTATATACTAAATACTGGTATCATATGTGTAAATATTTACTATTCACATACAAAACTTATCTACTTCACTATTTATTTATATATACTAAATACTGGTATCATATGGGTAAATATTTACTATTCACCAGTGTTGGGACTAACGCGTTACAAAGTAACGCGTTATTTTTTATATTCAGTAACTCAGTTACCGTTACTACATGATGCGTTATTGCGTTATTTTGCGTTATTTTTTATGTAGTATCGGCTAGAAACTGAGAAGATCTGAGTGTTGCAGCGCTGCTGAAGAGGCGACAAAAAAGAGGCGCGCCGCGCGCTGTCTGTGTGTACGTGTGTGTGTGTGTGTGTGTGTGTGTGTGTGTGTGTGTGTGTGTGTGTGTGTGTGTGTGTGTGGGAGGGGGCGTGTCTGTGTCTACTATCAAGACGTCATGGCGAACCCCGAAGCCGAGTTTCTTAAAATGGAGATATTTTCAGTACGTTTCTTTTATCGACCACAAAGAAAAGAACATTTTAGTTGAATGTAAGTTTCAAATATGCTGAAACAGCTACAAAAACAACATGCTTCGACGAAGCTAGTAAAGAGACACACACTTCACCTCCACCTCCAACAGCGGCTGGATTTTAATGAGGCACTGCACACTGAAGGTACACACACTCTGTCAATTCTCTTATATACTCTTTCATTTTAGACTTTTAGAGTGTTCGATTATCACATCACTCTAAATGTTTAGACTATAAAGTTCACAAACCTAAAGAGGGATACTAGTGGGCCAGGCTAATATTTCCTTTTCTCTAAACTAAGTGGGGAAATGTGTAGAGTGTTCTGGGCTTCAGACATGATTTTATTTCATAATTCCTTGAGATAAAAAAAACGCCTGGTTAGGCTTTATGTATGTAGTGTGTGCCTTTCTTGTTTTACAGCTATGTTGTTATTATGCTGTTTGTTACTTATGTATGTTAAGTTGCAGCTATTTAAAATAGTTTTGTCAATTTGTTCTGGTCTGAAACAAATTGGCCCTTTAAAACATATCTTTGTCTTTGTGTGTTGTATGTAGACCACATTGCTTAGCAGAGTTGAGTGATGCAAATGCATGTCAAGTTGATCAACACATTGTATTACCGTATTCTCCAGTGCAATAACAGTACTAAAATGAAGGCTAAAAGGGTATTAAATGGAGCCTTAAAAAAAAATATATATATATATATAAGTAACTAAATAGTTACTTTTCACAGTAACGCATTACTTTTTGGTGTAAGTAACTGAGTTAGTAACTGAGTTACTTTTGAAATAAAGTAACTAGTAACTGTAACTAGTTACTGGTTTTCAGTAACTAACCCAACACTGCTATTCACATACAAAACTTATCTACGGTACTTATTTATTTTCATATACTAAATAC
This sequence comes from Nerophis lumbriciformis, assembly GCF_033978685.3. Taxonomy (NCBI): domain Eukaryota; kingdom Metazoa; phylum Chordata; class Actinopteri; order Syngnathiformes; family Syngnathidae; genus Nerophis; species Nerophis lumbriciformis. The sequence goes on along the minus strand of NC_084569.2, from coordinate 39,724,724 downwards.
CGGTATCATGTGTGTAAATATTTACATACAAAACTTATCTACATGACTATTTATTTACTTTGTACATACTAAATACTAGCGCTTGTCTCCCTCTATGTTGTGATATAAATAATATGATGAATGATATATGGCCATACAGACTTTAGGTTCGAAATGATTGCCACTTATTGGTGCTCTGTCCACTTCAAGTCCATGAGTAAACATTGTTAAATGTCACAAAGCAAATAAGACAATATATTGTGTTTATCTCCATGTTGAGAGGAGTATAAACTAGGGATGACAGTACCAGTAGGTGTTGGCACCTGAGTAACCACCTCATCAAACTGCACCGCGCTCCACCGAGCAACAAGCCTGCTGGCGTAGGCTCGGTACTACTTTCCAAGTGTGGCCTTGGGACTGTTCAGCTTTTAATGCTTTGCACTTTAAGGCGAGACCACTCACCGGGTGTTCTCTCTGCCGTGGGATTTGAGAAAGTTCTTGTCTCTGTGCTGTGACAGGAAGGCCACCAGCTCATCGTTGGTCCTGAGGGGTTACAGAGCGCGGGAGGGAGTTTAGGGACCCTAAAAGTGTCTCACTTCACACAAAAACCAACCATGCAACCTTTAAAGCCAACATACATGGTGTCCAAAGTGTGGCCCGGGGGCCATTTGCGACCCGCAGCTTAGTTTTTAACATTCTAAAAATACTACTACGAAAAAAAGCATGGAACAAAAGAGTGAAGTGAAACTTAACAAGAACAAGTTGCAATTTTGACTCTAAAAACACAAAACTGCCATGCATGCTGTTTTTGTCTTTAAAACTGTCATTGCTCTAAAAAAAAATAATGAATAAAAATCAATGTTGTTATGAATTATTGACATACTGTATTCAAGGCTCCAATTACTTCACATCAAATATTACACTTTGACATTTTTTATGGGAAAATGTTGCATATTTTGTGTTTTTGCCATTAAAAAATACAAAGTTTTCTATGACAAAAAAGGACATTGAACAAACAAACAAAAAAACAGGAAAAAAATAGAAACTTATAATCAACGGATAGATCTAAAGTTGATCTAGAGATTCATGTGTTGAAAGTAAAACAATAAAAAAAAAATCTTATTTTTAACACTTTTAATGAGTGGGGCCCTTTTGGATCTCTGAGAATTTTAGTGGGACTCATTGCTCAAAAAAAAAAATTAATCAAAATCAACGTTGGTATGAATTCTTGACCAATTACTTCACATCAAATATTACACTTTGACATTTTTTATGGGAAAATGTATCATATTCTGTGTTTTTGCCATTAAAAAATACAAAGTTTTCTATGACAAAATAAAGGACATTGAACAAACAAACAAAAAAACAGGAAAAAATAGAAACTTATAATCAACGGATAGATCTAAAGTTGATCTAGAGATTCATGTGTTGAAAGTAAAACAATAAAAAAAATCGTATTTTTAACACTTTTAATGAGTGGGGCCCTTTTGGATCTCTGAGAATTTTAGTGGGACTCATTGCTCAAAAAAAAAAAAAATCAAAATCAACGTTGGTATGAATTCTTGACCAATTACTTCACATCAAATATTACACTTTGACATTTTTTATGGGAAAATGTTGCATATTCTGTGTTTTTGCCATTAAAAAATACAAAGTTTTCTATGACAAAAAAAGGACATTGAACAAACAAACAAAAAAACAGGAAAAAATAGAAACTTATAATCAACGGATAGATCTAAAGTTGATCTAGAGATTCATGTGTTGAAAGTAAAACAATAAAAAAACGTATTTTTAACACTTTCAATGAGTGGGGCCCTTTTGGATCTCTGAGAATTTTAGTGGGACTCATTGCTCAAAAAAAAATAATTAATCAAAATCAACGTTGGTATGAATTCTTGACCAATTACTTCACATCAAATATTACACTTTGACATTTTTTATGGGAAAATGTTGCATATTTTGTGTTTTTGCCATTAAAAAATACAAAGTTTTCTATGACAAAAAAAGGACATTGAACAAACAAACAAAAAAACAGGAAAAAATAGAAACTTATAATCAACGGATAGATCTAAAGTTGATCTAGAGATTCATGTGTTGAAAGTAAAACAATAAAAAAAAATCTTATTTTTAACACTTTTAATGAGTGGGGCCCTTTTGGATCTCTGAGAATTTTAGTGGGACTCATTGCTCAAAAAAAATAAAAAAAAATAAAAATCAACGTTGGTATGAATTATTGACCAATTACTTCACATCAAATATTACACTTTGACATTTTTTATGGGAAAATGTTGCATAGTTTGTGTTTTTGCCATTAAAAAATACAAAGTTTTCTATGACAAAATAAAGGACATTGAACAAACAAACAAAAAAACAGGAAAAAATAGAAACTTATAATCAACGGATAGATCTAAAGTTGATCTAGAGATTCATGTGTTGAAAGTAAAACAATAAAAAAAATCTTATTTTTAACCCTTTTAATGAGTGGGGCCCTTTTGGATCTCTGAGAATTTTAGTGGGACTCATTGCTCAAAAAAAAATAATTAATCAAAATCAACGTTGGTATGAATTCTTGACCAATTACTTCACATCAAATATTACACTTTGACATTTTTTATGGGAAAATGTTGCATATGTTGTGTTTTTGCCATTAAAAAATACAAAGTTTTCTATGACAAAAAAGGACATTGAACAAACAAACAAAAAAACAGGAAAAAAATAGAAACTTATAATCAACGGATAGATCTAAAGTTGATCTAGAGATTCATGTGTTGAAAGTAAAACAATAAAAAAAATCGTATTTTTAACACTTTTAATGAGTGGGGCCCTTTTGGATCTCTGAGAATTTTAGTGGGACTCATTGCTCAAATTTTTTTTTTAATCAAAATCAACGTTGGTATGAATTATTGACCAATTACTTCACATCAAATATTCCACTTTAAAACATTTGTGGGGAAAATATTGCAAAATTGGATGTTTTTGCTGTTAAAAAAATACACGTTTTCTATGACAGAAAGGACCTTGAAGAAAAATAAAACCTTAGAATCAACAAATAGATCTAATGTTGATCTAGAGATTTATGTGTTGAAAGTAAAACAATAAAAACTCAACTAAGACTTAATTTGAACACTTTTAATGAGTGGGAACCTTTTGAATCTCCAAGAATTTTAGTGACATTTTTTTTTCTTCTAAACTGTCATGACTCAAAAAAAAAAAAAAGGTATCAAAAATCAACGTTGTTATGAATTATTGACATATTTAAGGCTCCAATGACTTCACATCAAATATTGCACTTTTACATTTATGGGAAAATGTTGCGTATTTTGTGTTTTGCCATTAAAAAATACAATGTTTTCTATGACAAAAACAGACATTGAACAAACAAACAAAAAAACTAAAAAAATAGAAACTTATAATTAATGGATAGATCCAAAGTTGATCTAGAGATTTATGTGTTGAAAGTAAAACAAAAAAATATTATCTTTAACACTTTTAATGAGTGTTAAAGATAAGCCCTTTTGGATTCCTGAGAATTTTAGTAAGACTTTTTTAACTGTCATTGCTCAAAAAAATAATAATGAATCAAAAATCAACGTTGTTATGAATTATTGACCTGTTTAAGGCTCCAATGACTTCAGATCAAATATTCCACTTTGAAATATTTTGGTGGGAAAATATTGCAAAATGTGATGTTTTTGCCATTTAAAAATTAAATATTTTTCTACGACAAAAAGGACATTGAAGAAAAACAAAAGTTTATAATCAACAGATAGATGTGAAGTTGATCTAGAAATTCATGTGTTGAAAGTAAAAGAATAAAAACTCAAGTATGATTTCATTTTAACACTTTTAATGAACCTTTTGAACCATTAGTGGGATTTTCTTTTAAACTGTCATGACTCAAAAAAAAAGACTCAAAAATCAATGTTGTTATGAATTATTGACCTACCGTATTTTCCGCACTATTAGCCGCACCTAAAAACCACAAATTTACTCAAAAGCTGACAGAGCGGCTTATAACCCGGTGCGCTTTATATATGGATTAATATTAAGATTCATTTTCATAAAGTTTAGGTCTCGCAACTACGGTAAACAGCCGCCATCTTTTTTCCCCGTAGAAGAGGAAGTGCTTCTTCTTCTACGCAAGCAACCGCCAAGGTAAGCACCCGCCCCCATAGAAGAGGAAGCGCTTCTTCTTCTACTGTAAGCAACCACCCGCCCCCGTAGAAGAAGAAGAAGCGCGCGGATATTACGTTTCATTTCCTTTGTGTGTTTACATCTGTAAAGACCACAAAATGGCTCCTACCAAGCGACAGGTTTCCGGTTCATGAAAAGACGCAATCTCTCCATCCGCACACGGACTACTATTTCACAGCAACTGCCTAAAGACTTTCAAGAAAAGCTGGCTACTTTCCGTGCATATTGTAAAAACAAGATAGCTGAAAAAAAGATCCGGCCAGAGAACATTATCAACATGGACGAGGTTCCACTGACTTTTGATATTCCTGTGAACCGCACTGTGGATACAACGGGAGCACGTACGGTGAATATTCGCACCACAGGGAATGAGAAGTCATCCTTCACTGTGGTTCTAGCTTGCCATGCTAATGGCCAGAAACTTCCACCCATGGTGATATTCAAAAGGAAGACCTTGCCAAAAGAGACCTTTCCAGCCGGCGTCATCATAAAAGCTAACTCGAAGGGATGGATGGATGAAGAAAAGATGAGCGAGTGGTTAAGGGAAGTTTACGCGAAGAGGCCGGGTGGCTTTTTTCACGCAGCTCCGTCCATGTTGATATACGACTCCATGCGCGCCCACATCACGCTGGTTTTTAATATATTATTAAAGTTTGACTGACCTATCTGACTGTTTTTTTGACATTCCCTTTAGCGCAGTTAGATGCGGCTTATAACACGGGGCGGCTTATAGGTGGACAAAGTTTTGAAATATGCCGTTCATTGAAGGCGCGGCTTATAACCCAGGGCGGCTTATGGTGCGGAAAATACGGTATTTAAGGCTCAAAATGACTTCACATCAAATATCACACTTTGACATTTTTTATGAGAAAATGCTGCATATTTTGTGTTTTTGCCATAAAAAATGTTTTCTTTAACAACAAGGCCATAAAAGACAACCAACTAATAATAATAATACAAATGTGTATCGGCAGATAGATCTGAAGTTGATGTAAAGATTTAAGCAATGAAAAAAAAAATGTATCTAAGACTTATTTTTAACCTTTCTATGATTGAGGGGAGCAATAAAGGTAAAAAAAATCGATATATTGTAATGGTTTTGAAAATGAAAAACATAACTTTTCAGTGGTAGAAGTTTGGACAGCCCTGATTTAAAACTTTCTGTCAGTTTCCAGGAACAATCTACTCAATGTGTCCTCTGCCAGAGGTTGAAAGCCTGTCTTGGAGATAGAAGTGTTGCAGCTACCGTACCTGGTAGGGAAGTCCGTGCCGCTGAGATTGATGAAGTAATCCCACTTCCAGTTCAGCATGGAGAGCAGATCCTGCATGCTGCGGAGATAGGCTTTCAGCAGGCTGGCCCCGCCCCAGATGGTCACCATCCGCCAGGGGGTGACACGAGTATTTGGGTACTGCTGGGCCATCTGCACCACCTCCCGGTGCATGTAGGCCGACCGCTGCGTGGGGTCAGAGTCTCAGGTCAAAAAGAGAAATGTGGGGGGTCCTTCTTACACAAGATGACTCACAGGCACTATTTGTTTCTGGTAAGGGGGAAGAATTGTGCCTCCAAACTGACACCACCATAGTCTGTAAATGAGGAACATTGGAAGATATATTCGCCCAATGAACAAGAACTCCAGGGCTCGAATATAACCACGGCAACCGCAGCAAGTGACGCGACGGCCCTCGTCATTTGCCGTAATGCCCTAAAAAATTGACCAGCATCGGCGGCAAGAACATGCCTTGACCGCCCTTGACTTTTTACTTGTTAATAAATGAGGGATGTAACAATAAACGGTATATTGATAATTTGCGATAAAATTCCCAATGGTTCGTAACACAGTCTAATTTTTTAACTACCGAAAACCAGTCAATTTAGGCAACAGGAAGTCAGGCGCATGCACACCAGCGTCCTTTAGCTTGATAATCATCGCGGACTAAGGACACAGACTTTGCTCGGGAGATTTCCCTTCGGAGTAAATGGAGCCAAGCGCTTGGTTTAACTTCATTTTCCCTCGCTTCCTGGTGTGTGTTTAAGAGCGCACTGCTGTGTTAAGATGGAGACAGGTGTGAACAATATTAGAGATCTGCTGGCATAGTTGGAAGTACAGCAAAACAACTCTACCGTAACCACTTCTTCCACCTGCGTCGACTGCTTGTCTGTACTTTCCACGAATCACTTTCAGTTTAGTGCCGACAGTTTTTGTGATGTCCTCTTTCCGGTGAGGAAATTCCTCATATGTCCCTCCAAGTCTGTACCGTTCCAAAATAGGGTACGAATGTCACCAGACTTGGACTGGCTAGTTTCCCAGTCAACACTTTGTTGAGTTTTGTTAACTTTAAACTCCAAAATGATGCTTAAAAGTAGCTCTACTTGTCTGTCAGTCCACATATATAATTATTTCTTGCCGTGACCCGCTATTTTTGCTATATGCCGCCTCCGGAAATGACGTTTTGGATGTTTCTGATTTGCGAGAATGGTCTTAAGTCCTAGGCTACAGGGCCCCCAGTATTTTGGCATGCGTATGCGTTTGCTTGGGGACACAGATAGTTTTTTAAATCTGCACGTGTGGCTGGAGATCTTGTTAAGACCTTAGTTTAGGCGGTGGCTCTTTGTTGCTAAGGCGGCCGCCTTAGCAACAAAGCGCTGCGGGAAACCCTGTATATATATATATATATATATATATATATACATACATATACACATATTATATATATATATATATATATATATATATATACACACACATATATATATATATATACACATACATATATATATACTGTATGTGTACACACACACATATATATATATATATATATATATATATATATATATATATGTGTATATGTGTATATACACACACACACATATATATATATATATATATATATATATATATATGTGTATATGTGTATATACACACACACACATATACATATATATATATATATATATATATATATATATATATATATATATATATATATATATATATATATATACATACATATATATATATATATATATATATATATATATATATATATATATATATATACATACAGGTAAAAGCCAGTAAATTAGAATATTTTGAAAAAGTAAAAGTTATTTACATTGAATATCATATGTCAGTAAACATCTGGGCAAGTTGTTTTTTATTAGGTTTATTTATTTTTTAGTGGGACCAGTAGAGACAAATGTTTAGTCAGTACTACACACACACACACACACACACACACACACACACACACACACACACACACACACACACAGGTAAAAGCCAGTAAATTAGAATATTTTGAAAAACTTGATTTATTTCAGTAATTGCATTCAAAAGGTGTAACTTGTACATTATATTTATTCATTGCACACAGACTGATGCATTCAAATGTTTATTTCATTTAATTTTGATGATTTGAAGTGGCAACAAATGAAAATCCAAAATTCCGTGTGTCACAAAATTAGAATATTACTTAAGGCTAATACAAAAAAGGGATTTTTAGAAATGTTGGCCAACTGAAAAGTATGAAAATGAAAAAACAAAACATCACCCAACCATGCAAATTTTGCAGTTCCTTTGGAAATCGAGGTCCCAGAGTCTGGAGGAAGACAGGAGAGGCACAGGATCCACGTTGCCTGAAGTCTAGTGTAAAGTTTCCACCATCAGTGATGGTTTGGGGTGCCATGTCATCTGCTGGTGTCGGTCCACTCTGTTTCCTGAGATCCAGGGTCAACGCAGCCATCTACCAGCAAGTTTTAGAGCACTTCATGCTTCCTGCTGCTGACCTGCTCTATGGAGATGGAGATTTCAAGTTCCAACAGGACTTGGCGCCTGCACACAGCGCAAAATCTACCCGTGCCTGGTTTACGGACCATGGTATTTCTGTTCTAAATTGGCCCGCCAACTCCCCTGACCTTAGCCCCATAGAAAATCTGTGGGGTATTGTGAAAAGGAAGATGCAGAATGCCAGACCCAAAAACGCAGAAGAGTTGAAGGCCACTATCAGAGCAACCTGGGCTCTCATAACACCTGAGCAGTGCCAGAAACTCATCGACTCCATGCCACGCCGCATTAACGCAGTAATTTAGGCAAAAGGAGCTCCAACCAAGTATTGAGTATTGTACATGCTCATATTTTTCATTTTCATACTTTTCAGTTGGCCAACATTTCTAAAAATCCCTTTTTTGTATTAGCCTTAAGTAATATTCTAATTTTGTGACACACGGAATTTTGGATTTTCATTTGTTGCCACTTCAAATCATCAAAATTAAATGAAATAAACATTTGAATGCATCAGTCTGTGTGCAATGAATAAATATAATGTACAAGTTACACCTTTTGAATGCAATTACTGAAATAAATCAAGTTTTTCAAAATATTCTAATTTACTGGCTTTTACCTGTATATGTGTGTGTGTGTGTGTGTGTGTGTGTGTGTGTGTGTGTGTGTGTGTGTGTGTGTGTGTGTGTGTGTAGTACTGACTAAACATTTGTCTCTACTGGTCCCACTAAAAAATAAATAAACCTAATAAAAAACAACTTGCCCAGATGTTTACTGACATGATATTCAATGTAAATAACTTTTACTGCTAATGAATATCGTCTCCAAACATCGGTTATCGGCCTCTTTGACTACAAATCATCGGTATCAGTATCAGTCTCATGGGTCTCACCTTGTCAACATGGATGTAGTAGTAGTGATCGCGGTGGTAGATTGCTTTGATGAGACGCTTGAGCTGCCGTACGGCGCGGCCGTGGACCATCAGGACAAAAACCACCCTGACAGGGTTCTCCACTTTAGGCAGGCTGTTGTCCAGCTCGGCCTGAACAAGATTTGTGACACCTGCCGGAGGACATGAAAGACAAGAAAGGTCAGTTTGCTAGTATTTCTCTGCCACGGACAACTTCATGACACGCTGTGTGCTCTCACCGACTTGGGGGCAGAACTGTGGGAGGGCGTCGGGCATGAGCTGCCCCGCCTGATGGAGACACACGACGTTTGCGATCTCCTGGCGACACTCCTGTGTGCTGGCGCGGTGCAGAGCTGACAAGGCGTCCTTGCCGCTGATGTCACATTTGGGCTCAAAGTCACTGCTGGGGGGTTGGTGGGCGCCGTCCACGCTGCCCGGCTCCCCCGCTAAGACGGCGGCGGACAACCTGAGCGCGCCGTCAGTCAAGTTCCGGCTACTGTGTGTGTCATTGGGTGCTGCGCCGTCCACTCCTGCGTCCGTCTTCATCCTGGTGCCGGGCTTGCCTGCTCTCCGACTGGTCCCCCGTCTGAGGGCGCTGGCCGCCGTGCCCCCGATCCTTTCCAGCCTGCCGCTCCATCTGCCCCCGTCCCTCCCGGACAGAGAGTTTTGTCTCTCCACAAGTGCCGTGTCCCTCTTCTGGTCCTGGCTGCTCTGGTCAGGCAGTTTAGACCGCCTGGTTTTTTTCTAAGAGGGGAACAATAAGCTGGATTAGGGCTGGGCGACAAAACCATACAGTGTTTCCCACACATTCATTTATTTGTGGCGGCCCGCCACGAAAGAATTATGTCCGCCACAAATGGATTTTTCGGCTTTTGACTCGCTCGACCGCTCATAAAAGCAATGGGACTGTCTGTGAATGTTGCTTGTAGTTACACCTCCGGTGCAGTAGGTGGCGGTAGCCTACTATGCATTGTAACTCCGCCAATAGCACTTAATTCACCTGGTGGGCCAGAAGAAGAAGAAGAGGGACGGACGGACGGGATCAAAATACTCGCCGGCTACTTTTCATAATGATGGCGCTTCCTACGTTTCTACCTCAAACGTCCAAAAGCTGCTGAAAGCCTTGATCCAGGATGCCATGGGGAAAAAAACTTAAATGGTGCCTTTTGGCGACAGTTAGCAGCTTGGTGGCTCATAGCCGGCTAGCCAACGCTTGCTAGCGTGGTAGCATTGCTTCATTTTTACAGGTGTTATAGGTAGATAGGTTATAGCTGCATCGCTCGAAGCTCGTCATATATTTAACGTTAATCCGCGATTTCACCGAGCGTTTCACTGACGTGAGCAGCCTGACGCTGCTTCATTAACACCGCCGCTGTTTGACTCAGGGACCGGTGTTGTACCGAAATCTGTTACCCATCGGAATTTGTAACTCCAGGGGGCGATGTTCCCATGACGTTTGTTTGATGGTTAAACGGCAAGCCCAAAGAGGAGGAGAAGAAGAACGCTTGCGTAAATGGCGTAAACTATCCTTAATGCTGAAACGTCAGTTGTCAGAATTTCAGCATTAATAATAACAATGGACTCATACTATAATGAAAGTAAATCATTGATTTTTTAATGCTGAAATTCTGACAACTGACGTTTCATTCCATGATAGCTTTTAATCCGGAAAATGTATGTGTGTGAGAGAGAACCAACAGCTGATACAATGGACTCATACTATAATGAAAGTAAGTCATTGATTTCCAGAATATGTGTAATTTATTAATGCTGAAATTCTGACAACTGACGTTTCAGCATTAAGGATAGTTTACGCCATTTACGCAAGCGTTCTTCTTCTCCTCCTCTTTGGGCTTGCCGTTTAACCATCAAGCAAACGCCATGGGAACATCGCCCCCTGGAGTTACAAATTCCGATGGGTAAAAGATTTCGGTACAACACCGGGCAGACGCACGTAGTAACAGTCACGTGTTACAATACCGACGAGCTAACGTGTCCAGGTTATAGCCCTGTTGTCAATAAACACACATGGACTGAAGCTAAATTGTCCACTGTCCACTGCAGCATGTGAATGCAATGAAAAGAATAAAATCTGAGCCAACCAGCTGTTAAAATGTTGTCCAGGTTAATGTTTTGGCCATTAAAGGCCCTTCATTTCAAGATTTCAACTGTGATCGGGCTTTAAGCAGGTGGCTGACCTGTTCAGATGGGTGTAACTGCTACTGGTCAAATAATGTGAAATAGCATTTAATTTTACATGTATGCAATGCCATTTAAATGTAATTATAGATAATAATAATAATAATAATAATAAATACTGTGTAGTGTTGTAAATAGTCAACGGGAAGAATTTTAGTAAGATATAAGCCATGAGCACTACACAGCCAGAAAAAAACCTAGGCAGGACAAGTAAAAATATTGGGGCAAGTAGATTTGAGAAGTCGGGCAAGTAGAAAAAAACCTTAACGTTGAACCCTGCATGTGTTGAGCTGCTGCCGTTTAAGGTTAGACGGCACTGTACATAAAGCGCTTCTGCTCGTTAGTAATACATTCTAATGTTGGATGTTCACTCACTTCACACAGATGAGTATAGAAAAATATTTTCAACGGCCGAAAAGGGCTCGACTTGGAGAGGAGGTAGGCCTACAGTCCGGACCACAGGTGCGACCTGTTCAGCAGCAGCAGGAGGAGGAGGAGGAGGAGGTTGACTGACTGTGGCAGGACACCTCTGCCTCTGTTTCACTTCATGTTGCTGGTAAATAATATGGTTGTAGTAGTAGGCTAAAGTTAAATTATTTAGTATTCACTAATTAAAGGGGCAGAGCTTTAAGAGACATTTTAGCTTTTATATTTTATAAGATATATTTTTTGTAAGAACCACAATTAATAAATATATTTCAGTGAACCACTAATTGTTCAAATCTGTATATAAATATGTACATAAAATGTAATTATATTCCAACTCCGCGTTCTTCTTGGTCATCGCCGCTGCCCCCCCCCCCCCCCCCCCCACCCCCCCGACCACACCACCACAAATAGATGCCTGTCCTGTGGGAAACACTGCCATATCAACATATATGGCAATAGACACGGAATGGAAATTGAAAAATGCGTTCGATAAAACGTTCAATCATTCTTTTTTTTCTTGGTTGGTTGCATGAACAAAGGCTCTCTGGTAACGCAGGAAGTGATTAGTGATCAGTGGGAGTGACACGCTAACAGCCAATCAGGTGACAGTATCAACTATCAAGTCCAAATGAAGAAATTGTGGATAAAAGAGGAAAAGTAACTTTTTGGATGTTTTTTTTTTTTTTTAAAGGGACCGTAGTCAGACCAATGTGGTCTGTAAATGATGCAAGGCAAGAGCGCTAACACCACACCACCTTAGCAGTGCTCACCCTTTAGAGCACCTGTCCAAAGTCCTGCAACTCATTTTTAAATGCCACATTCTAAAAATACTATACAAAACATATATAACACTAGAGATGTCAGATAATGGCTTTTTTGCCGATATCCGATATTGTCCAACTCTTAATTACCGATTCCGATATCAAGCGATACCGATACATACAGTCGTGGAATTAACACATTATTATGCCTAATTTTGTTGTGATGCCCCGCTGGATGCATTAAACAATGTAACAAGGTTTTCCAAAATAAATCAACCCAAGTTATGGAAAAAAATGCCAACATGGCACTGCCATATTTATTATTGAAGTCACAAGTATGACAACGCCCAAAAGGAGTACCAACTGTGTTGATATCATCATTCTTTTTAGCTGAGTGGAGCAGTTTGAGCTCATCTTCACAAACACTTTGGGAGCTGGCCCACAAACACTGAAAGACATATCAAGCCCGAATGAATGGTGGCAAAGAGAAAAACACACGGGTGACGTCTTCACACACATTCCACACACGCATGGCGAGCTCAAACATTGTGAGGTTTTGAGATAATAATCAGGGAGCTCTGCAATGCAGCATGAAATAGTTATATTTTGCATGAATAATTATCTCCACTGTGTGCCTTTGTAGCAGCCAACAGGCTTTCCTAATTTCACAAAATGTCAAAAAAAAAAAGCACAATCTGCCCTGATTTAACGCAATCAGGCATGCTTTAAAGCTGGGGTGCACATTACGTCCATCGAGAGTCTACTGCCGGTCAGGCATTGAAATAATACACCTAAAAATGAGCGATCATAAATCTTCACTATGACTCTTGATTGACATTCAAAGCACACGAGGATCTTGTGAAATGATGCTTGCTGCTGCCAGATCATTATTAAGAAAAAATGACTGACAGTAAGGCGAGAAACAGTTTTTATTTAGACCGTGCATCCCGTCAAAAGCTGCCAGATTTCTGACACTAAATTTTATTGTCATTTATACAATTTGCAATTTGATATATATTTAAGTATTTATTAATAATTTCACCCAAAATATACTTTTTTCGCATTGTTAGACATTTTAACGTTCAAAAGATAAAAAATAAAATACTTAAACTTACAAACCCTGTTTCCATATGAGTTGGGAAATTGTGTTAGATGTAAATATAAACGGAATACAATGATTTGCAAATCCTTTTCAACCCATATTCAGTTAAATGCACTACAAAGACAACATATTTGATGTTCAAACTCATAAACTTTATTTTGTTTTTGCAAATAATAATTAACTTAGAATTTCATGGCTGCAACACGTGCCAAAGTAGTTGGGAAAGGGCATGTTCACCACTGTGTTGCATGGCCTTTCCTTTTAACAACACTCAGTAAACGTTTGGGAACTGAGGAGACACATTTTTGTAGCTTCTCAGGTGGAATTCTTTCCCATTCTTGCTTGATGTACAGCTTAAGTTGTTCAACAGTCCGGGGGTCTCCGTTGTGCTATTTTAGGCTTCACATTTTCAATGGGAGACAGGTCTGGACTACAGGCAGGCCAGTCTAGTACCCGCACTCTTTTACTATGAAGCCACGTTGATGTAACACGTGGCTTGGCATTGTCTTGCTGCAATAAGCAGGGGCGTCCATGGTAACGTTGCTTGGATGGCAACATATGTTGCTCCAAAACCTGTATGTACCTTTCAGCATTAATGGCGCCTTCACAGATGTATAAGTTACCCATGTCTTGGGCACTCATACACCCCCATACCATCACAGATGCTGGCTTTTCAACTTTGCGCCTAGAACAATCCGGATGGTTCTTTTCCTCTTTGGTCCGGAGGATACAACGTCCACAGTTTCCAAAAACAATTTGAAATGTGGACTCGTCAGACCACAGAACACTTTTCCACTTTGTATCAGTCCATCTTAGATGAGCTCAGGCCCAGCGAAGCCGACGGCGTTTCTGGGTGTTGTTGATAAACGGTTTTCGCGTTGCATAGGAGAGTTTTAACTTGCACTTACAGATGTAGCGACCAACTGTAGTTACTGCATACTTGCCAACCTTGAGACCTCCGATTTCGAGAGGTGGGGGGTGGGGTGGGGGCGTGGTCGGGGGTGGGGCGGAGGGCGTGGTTGGGGGCGTGGTTAAGATATATTTATATATAAGAAATACTTGACTTTCAGTGAATTCTAGCTATATATATATATATAAAATAAATACTTGAATTTCAGTGTTCATTTACAAACTACAACTCACAAACACTTTAGAGTTAGGCTCCACCATCAGAATGTGTACTTAAACTTATAAAGATCACATGGATATTATTCAGTGAGTTGATTCACCAAAACTAACCTGTTATACAGGAGGAAAAAGCACACAGGACGTTTCAATTGTTCACAGACTGGTCGCGCTCATCAGAATGACAAGACACTTCCGGTCTGCAGGTAATAGCATTCAATTGGGAAGAAACGCCCTACTGCCCCCTACTGACCAATGTGAGTACTGATAAATGTGTAATGACAGCTCCAAAAACGAATTCAAACCACAAAATAAAATAAATAAATCAAAAAATGTGACACATTATGGGTGGGTCACATATGCATGTACAGTAGATGGCAGTATTGTCCTGTTTAAAAGTGTCACAACATTGCTGTTTACGGCAGACAAACTGCTTTACGGTAGACACTGTTGTGTGTTGTCAACACGTCACTCAGGTCCGCCTGAATTTCGGGAGTTTTTCGGGAGAAAATTTGTCCCGGGAGGTTTTCGGGAGAGGCGCTGAATTTCGGGAGTCTCCCGGAAAATCCGGGAGGGTTGGCAAGTATGAGTTACTGACAGTGGGTTTCTGAAGTGTTCCTGAGCCCATGTGGTGATATCCTTTACACACTGATGTCACTTGTTGAGGGATCGAAGGTCACGGGCTTAGCTGCTTACGTGCAGTGATTTCTCCAGATTCTCTGAACCCTTTGATGATATTACGGACCGTGGATGGTGAAATCCCTAAATTCCTTGCAATAGCTGGTTGAGAAAGGTTTTTCTTAAACTGTTCAACAATTTGCTCAGGCATTTGTTGACAAAGTGGTGACCCTCGCCCCATCCTTGTTTGTGAATGACTGAGCATTTCATGGAATCTACTTTTATACCCAATCATGGCACCCACCTGTTCCCAATTAGCCTGCACACCTGTGGGATGTTCCAAATAAGTGTTTGATGAGCATTCCTCAACTTTATCAGTATTTATTGCCACCTTTCCCAACTTCTTTGTCACGTGTTGCTGGCATCAAATTCTAAAGTTAATGATTATTTGAAAAAAAAAAAAAAAATGTTTATCAGTTTGAACATCAAATATGTTGTCTTTGTAGCATATTCAACTGAATATGGGTTGAAAATGATTTGCAAATTTTCCGTTTATATTTACATCTAACACAATTTCCCAACTCATATGGAAACGGGGTTTGTATTATTACCAGGCTTTCGCTGGCTACATAAAATGAAGTGGCAGCCTCAGGCCTTGAGTTTGACACCGGTGTTGTAGATCATCCTCTTTATAATCAGGATCAAAAATAGAAGTTTCTGGATCATCATTTGATCCAAAGTAGTCTTTGTTGTCTCTCATCAAGTCTCAAATGATTAGTGGTCTTGTTTTTGTTGAGGGAAAAGTGAGCGTTGTGATGAGTCTGTGAACTTGAATGTTTAAAATTATCAAAATATGTAAATATTAATGCTATTATGAATGTTACTACATTACATATATATATTACATGTTATTATGAATGTTACTACATGACATATATACTTACATCATGTATATATTACATGTTATTATGAATGTTACAACATGACATATATACTTACATCATGTATATATTACATGTTATTATGAATGTTACTATATGACATATATACTTACATCATGTATATATTACATGTTATTATGAATGTTACTACATGACATATATATATACTTACATCATGTATATATTACATGTTATTATGAACGTTACTACATTACATATATACTTACATCATATATATATTACATGTTATTATGAATGTTACTACATGACGTATATACTTACATCATGTATATATTACATGTTATTATGAATGTTACTACATTACATATATACTTACATCATGTATATATTACATGTTATTATGAATGTTACTACATGACATATACTTACATCATGTATATATTACATGTTATTATGAATGTTACTACATGACATATATACTTACATCATGTATATATTACATGTTATTATGAATGTTACTACATGACATATATACTTACATCATGTATATATTACATGTTATTATGAATGTTACTACATGACATATATACTTACATCATGTATATATTACATGTTATTATGAATGTTACTACATTACATATATACTTACATCATGTATATATTACATGTTATTATGAATGTTACTACATTACATATATACTTACATCATGTATATATTATATGTTATTATGAATGTTACTACATTACATATATACTTACATCATGTATATATTACATGTTATTATGAATGTTACTACATGACATATATACTTACATCATGTATATATTACATGTTATTATGAATGTTACTACATGACATATATACTTACATCATGTATATATTACATGTTATTATGAATGTTACTACATGACATATATACTTACATCATGTATATATTACATGTTATTATGAATGTTACTACATTACATATATACTTACATCATGTATATATTACATGTTATTATGAATGTTACTACATGACATATATACTTACATCATGTATATATTACATGTTATTATGAATGTTACTACATGACATATATACTTACATCATGTATATATTACATGTTATTATGAATGTTACTACATGACATACTTACATCATGTATATATTACATGTTATTATGAATGTTACTACATGACATATATACTTACATCATGTATATATTACATGTTATTATGAATGTTACTACATGACATATATACTTACATCATGTATATATTACATGTTATTATGAATGTTACTACATGACATATATACTTACATCATGTATATATTACATGTTATTATGAATGTTACTACATGACATATATACTTACATCATGTATATATTACATGTTATTATGAATGTTACTACATGACATATATACTTACATCATGTATATATTACATGTTATTATGAATGTTACAACATGACATATATACTTACAGTGTGTATGTATTACATGTTATTATGAATGTTACTACATTACATATATACTTACATCATGTATATATTATATGTTATTATGAATGTTACTACATTACATATATACTTACATCATGTATATATTACATGTTATTATGAATGTTACTACATGACATATATACTTACATCATGTATATATTACATGTTATTATGAATGTTACTACATGACATATATACTTACATCATGTATATATTACATGTTATTATGAATGTTACAACATGACATATATACTTACAGTGTGTATGTATTACATGTTATTATGAATGTTACTACATTACATATATACTTACATCATGTATATATTACATGTTATGAATGTTACTACATGACATATATACTTACATCATGTATATATTACATGTTATTATGAATGTTACTACATGACATATATACTTACATCATGTATATATTACATGTTATTATGAATGTTACTACATGACATATATACTTACATCATGTATATATTACATGTTATTATGAATGTTACTACCGGTACATGACATATACTTACATCATGTATATATTACATGTTATTATGAATGTTACTACATGACATATATACTTACATCATGTATATATTACATGTTATTATGAATGTTACTACATGACATATATACTTACATCATGTATATATTACATGTTATTATGAATGTTACTACATGACATATATACTTACATCATGTATATATTACATGTTATTATGAATGTTACTACATGACATATATATATACTTACATCATGTATATATTACATGTTATTATGAATGTTACTACATTACATATATACTTACATCATGTATATATTACATGTTATTATGAATGCTACTACATTACATATATACTTACATCATGTATATATTACATGTTATTATGAATGTTACTACATGACATATATACTTACATCATGTATATATTACATGTTATTATGAATGTTACTACATGACATATATACTTACATCATGTATATATTACATGTTATTATGAATGTTACTACATGACATATATACTTACATCATGTATATATTACATGTTATTATGAATGTTACTACATGACATATATATATACTTACATCATGTATATATTACATGTTATTATGAATGTTACTACATTACATATATACTTACATCATGTATATATTACATGTTATTATGAATGTTACTACATTACACATATACTTACAGCGTGTATATAAACCCTTGATGGAATTTTATAGAGTGCTTTATAGAGTGACTGCCATTGGTGCCATTGTTAGCTGACTTTTGCAGAAAAAAAACAACAACATACATGTTCTTGTCTACCATAAGGATTGTGAATGATAGACACAATTCCCCCCCAAAATCCTGATTGATTTATTAAATGATTAAAACGCTGAACTAGTTACCTGACAAGGAAAGTCTGCGTGGCTTTGTGCAATCTGCAAAAATAATTTAGCTAGCTAACGAGACACGGAATTTATTTTTTTGTGAATACAGGGTTTCCCCTAGATTGCCAAGATGGCAGTGGGGGCGTGGTCACCGTGACATTATTGTATAATTTGTTATAAGATTTTCTTTAAAAAGGCTCAACAAATGTATACATACATTTAAAAACAAATCTGTGTTAATAATTAGTAATAACTTTTATATTATATCGTTTTGCTCTATTTTCAGTTGTTGCTGCTTATTGTACTTTGTTGGTATTTTTTCATGTATTTAGAAACTTTTTGTAATTTCTTAATCAAAAAGGACTATCAACACATCTAGCATCTTCTTCTGGTGTTATTATAAAATATAGTCGTGTTTAGAGACTACTTCTGTCCCTGACTAAAAGTCGCCACTGTCCTCTTAATAGTTGCACATTTTGTATATCTGGTTATGTCCACATCACAGACATGCTGACAACGCTCCAGACAATGGCATGCTTCTTGTTTACTTCATCACAACATGCGGTTTCGGCAAAGCTGTTTTCGGTGATCAAAGGTTGAGTTTTTGGTACATGACTTGTCAATAATGTTATTGTTTTATGTTCGTGTGGTTTGGATTTGATGTTTATTTTTCCTATGATCCCAAACACACTGACCGTGCATGAAAGTGGATTGGCGCAGAGTGAGGAAGTGTTGTTGTGTGTCGGGGGAAGCATGAAGACAAAAGTGTTTGCACTGTTGGAATTGGGACGGTTGTTAGATTGGCAATAAAAGTTAAAAATAGCATGTGACTTCTTTTGGAGACTACAATATGTTATATAACTTTAATTTGGTTTCACGTAAAAAACAAACAAGCATATTTTTAAGGTGTGGCGGCCGTGATTTTGCCGTGGCGGTACGTCACCGTCAGTTATATTACGAGGAAAATCTGAAATATTTAGCAGCCAACACAACATAGAAAGGCCTTATTAGCATTTGTCTTCAAGCACTGATAAAAAGACGACACACTTTCAGCTTTGTGAGAAAATGTTCCCACACTGAAGACGAGCATCACAACGTAGCTAACATTTTAATTTCCTTATCGGGCATTTGCACAGTTTTTAATTAACACCATCATGTAAAAAAAAACATGGATTCAAAGGCAAGCTCGTAAGCGTCTTTCCTTTCCAATTAATGAGTGAAACCATATCAGCGTCGACGTTCCAGCCAAGGCTGATAACGACTTCTGTCCTTTTCCCTCCTGTGTTTTTCTACAACACATTGTAATGACTTTGTGTGATTTGTGAGCGCTTAAAGAAGCAGTAGAGTGGAAAATGATCCTGGATATAAGCAGGACGATCTAGGAGTTTTAGAAGCTGTGTGCTAAACAGATGCAGCTTTAGTCAAACACTAAGCATCATGTAGCAGTATCTGCTAAACAAGATATATAAACTATAATAAAACAATCACTTACTGTACAATGTCTGCTCTCATCGGGATAAAGACTGATGGCATGTTTGTATCTTCCCCTTTACATTAGGAATAATAAGCCACACAAAGGGTTAAAAGTTGCTGCACGGGTATACATCGAATGTCACAGATGAACAACTTCTCGATTAGGGTTAGGGTTTAACCCTAACCCATAGTTTGTCTGCGTTAGTGCTTATAATGACAATATGGCTAATGTTTGCTAATATTCATGTCACGATATATATATATAAATAGAGAATTGTTGGTGGGTTTTGGATGGTTATTTAGAGGGCTTTGTGGGCAAATTCAAGAGCCCCCGCTGACTCAATTGTTAGCTGACTTTTTATTTTTTGATTAATTTACGACTTAGAAAGCATTAAAAAAGAAAAACATGTCTTACAAATATAGAGTATTGTTGGTGGGTTTTGGATGGTTATTTAGAGGGCTTTGTGAGCACATTAGAGCACATCCACTGACTCAATTGTTAGCTGACTTTTTTTTTATTTATTTATTTACGACTTAGAAAGCATTAAAAAAGAAAAATATGTCTTACAAAATGATTGTGAATGATAACTTATGAATGATGAACTTGTGAATGATGGACTTATCAGCTGCACGACATCAATGCCGCGGAACAGAGACACACTGCAGGCTTACACACACACATGCATCCACAAAAATATACGCCACACACACACACACATACCCCTCCCCCAATCCAACGCCCTCGACGCAAATCCCGTAGGGGTGATGGAAGGATGGGCAGCGCCTGAGAGCTGCGCCCTGCCACCATGGCCCCTCACTCCCTCCTCTCTATTGCTAGGTATCTCGATGTACGTTGTAATATGTATATGTGCTTTGCTATGGAGATTTTTTCCCACTCCAGACTGGGCAGAAGCCATCCGACCTAGAGTCTACGAAAATTGCCGAAGACAGTTGGAGCGGAATATTTAAAATGGCTGTCTGAAATTGTGCGATTTTGTAATGTTTAGACGGTGTTTTTACATACTTTGCAGATTGTAAATACAATTGGATATGGTTTAATGGATACAATGAAACCCAATTACTGTATTTCCCGGACTATAGAGCACACCGGAATATAAACCGCACCTACAAAATTCTACAGGAAAGGATAGGTTTCCATATATTAGCCATAAGTTGCAGATATATACCTTGTGAAATGAGTTATTTACACAGAAATATTTAGTAAATGTTTATTTACATACCATAATTACTTCCAAATGGTGTCTGTAACACGGCAGTAAAACTGCCGTCCAAACAAAACAGAAGTCATCGTCATGGACCCACTAGCTGCGCAAGCTAGCTCTCCAATCAGCTAAACAGACTCAATAACTCCACATTAACGTTTTGGTGAATTTACTGAGGAGTTTGTGGAAGTGAAACAACACAAAAAGAATGCCGTTGAAAGTTAACAATACTAACGCAGACTCTCGTAAATGTGTTAGCATATTAGCTAATGCTAACGACGCGAGCTTGATTACATTACGATAGCCAATACAAATATGCATGAAAACACTCCTACAGACATCACACATGGGACGCTTTAGTAAGTAAAAATGCTTTTAGTTATATTGTAAAACTTAACCGTTGCTTGGAGTGATTAATGAAGAATCCATACGAGTAGAAACGCTATGGACGGTTAGAAGACTGAACAAAACACTACCAGTAAATGGAAGGACAGCACCTGCAGTGAGAAAACTTGTCCCAAAAATGGCGCTATAGCACAAACAAACACCTTCTCATTGTATTTGCTTTTTTTCTTTTTTCTTGTTTGTTTTTTAACTTTTTATTATGGTCGTGAGTGAAGAAAAATCCATAAATGATCTGAAGTGTCTTATAAACCGCAGGGTTCAAAGTGTAGGACAAAAGCAGGGCCGGCCCGTGGCATAGGCCGTATAGGCAAATGCTAAGGGCGCCGTCCATCAGGGGGCGCCACGCCAGTGCCACAAATGTTGGAGAAAAAAAGAAAAAGAAAAAAAAAGTTGGTATTATTTCTAAATACAAAAAATAATCCCACGTTAATTAAAATGCAAAGTAAAGCCTATTTAATAGAAATATTATTTGTTACAACATTACGCCCCCCCCCCCTCTCCCCCGCACGGTGCGCCCCCTCCCTTCCCGTATCATGACTCTTTTTGGACGTCACCACATCAAAAAATCAACACAAGATGTCAAAACGGCCAAAACTGTCAGGTGCCCAGGGAAGAAAAAAGAGAAAAGAAGAGGAAGAGAAACGAGAAAAGACAGAGTTAGCAGGTAGGTAACGTTAGCCTACATGAAATTATTTGTCGGTTACAGAATGTGATAGTAACCTGACTTTTTAGCATTAAGCTAATGTTACATGATTCGGCAATTGCTAATCAATAAATAGCTAGTTCTGTTTTAACGTAGGGTTAATATTGTGGAGGGGGCTAAATTGTTATGGAAAATAATAATGTAACGTTAGGTAATTACAGTACTCCCACCTTACATTCCTCAGGGACATTTGTATTAGATCTTTTAAGCAGGTGTTTTTTGTTTACATTGTTATTGCCTTCTGGTTAGCTAATGTTTGCCCTGCAGGTAATAGTCACTTTTCCACCCCTTTATATATTAGGTATAGTTGTAAGTAATAAAAAAGGTCAAAGACAAAGCTATTCGGTTTCTTGTGAGTATATACACTTCACTGCCGATGTGGGGGGGCGCCACCTAAAATCTTGCCTAGGGCGCCAGATTGGTTAGGGCCGGGCCTGGACAAAAGTAGCGACTTAGCTTATAGTTTGACATATAAAGTGCACTTGTTGTTTTATCCTACTGCTACTTGAAATGGACATGATACATAGTGGCATCAGCAGGTGTATGCTAAAAGGACAACTCACCTGCATGAGAGCTTGTCAGACAGGAGTGGTTCTTAACACTGAAACTAGAATGTTCTGACGTTTAACAAGCGGCGTGACACGTTTTGTCGGCTGATGAAAAAAAACAATTAGTGTGAACTGAAGAAATGGCTTTGTCACTCAGGAACGCTACATTTGGCTCTTTGTGAGAAGTCACGCGCGTCGTGTGGGGCTGCGTTGACATTTTGTTCAAATGGCGAGCAAGGCAAATACTCTCTTCGCCGACATTTGGACTGGATCGCACTTGCCTGCTGCAAGTTCCAACATGTGTGCAGCTGATGATGTCGCTTACTAAAGCAGCTGGATGGCAGATAAACACCATTAACATCCCTTCTGTGGTGTTAGATCATGCATCATATTAAGAATGGAACTATAAACGGCAACTAGAAGATACCCGTGAAAATTTTGATGGGCCTGCTCTCTGTGTCCTGGACCTCTGGCCGAGGGTCGCCGGAAGCCGCCGTACTTTTTAGATGGTGCCAAGTGTCCGAATCCGTGAGTTTTAGTAACTGTACAAAACCAGCTACACAGCTAGCCCATACTTGCCAACCATGAGACCTCCGATTTCGGGATGGGGAGGGGGGCGTGGTTAAGAGGGGAGGAGTATATTTACAGCTAGAATTCACCAAGTTAAGTATTTCATATATATATATATATATATACATATATACAGGTAAAAGCCAGTAAATTAGAATATTTTGAAAAACTTGATTTATTTCAGTAATTGCATTCAAAAGGTGTAACTTGTACATTATATTTATTCATTGCACACAGACTGATGCATTCAAATGTTTATTTCATTTAATTTTGATGATTTGAAGTGGCAACAAATGAAAATCCAAAATTCCGTGTGTCACAAAATTAGAATATTACTTAAGGCTAATACAAAAAAGGGATTTTTAGAAATGTTGGCCAACTGAAAAGTATGAAAATGAAAAATATGAGCATGTACAATACTCAATACTTGGTTGGAGCTCCTTTTGCCTCAATTACTGCGTTAATGCGGCGTGGCATGGAGTCGATGAGTTTCTGGCACTGCTCAGGTGTTATGAGAGCCCAGGTTGCTCTGATAGTGGCCTTCAACTCTTCTGCGTTTTTGGGTCTGGCATTCTGCATCTTCCTTTTCACAATACCCCACAGATTTTCTATGGGGCTAAGGTCAGGGGAGTTGGCGGGCCAATTTAGAACAGAAATACCATGGTCCGTAAACCAGGCACGGGTAGATTTTGCGCTGTGTGCAGGCGCCAAGTCCTGTTGGAACTTGAAATCTCCATCTCCATAGAGCAGGTCAGCAGCAGGAAGCATGAAGTGCTCTAAAACTTGCTGGTAGACGGCTGCGTTGACCCTGGATCTCAGGAAACAGAGTGGACCGACACCAGCTGGACTGCTGCTGAGTGGTCCAAAGTCATGTTTTCTGACGAAAGCAAATTTTGCATTTCCTTTGGAAATCGAGGTCCCAGAGTCTGGAGGAAGACAGGAGAGGCACAGGATCCACGTTGCCTGAAGTCTAGTGTAAAGTTTCCACCATCAGTGATGGTTTGGGGTGCCATGTCATCTGCTGGTGTCGGTCCACTCTGTTTCCTGAGATCCAGGGTCAACGCAGCCGTCTACCAGCAAGTTTTAGAGCACTTCATGCTTCCTGCTGCTGACCTGCTCTATGGAGATGGAGATTTCAAGTTCCAACAGGACTTGGCGCCTGCATACAGCGCAAAATCTACCCGTGCCTGGTTTACGGACCATGGAATTTCTGTTCTAAATTGGCCCGCCAACTCCCCTGACCTTAGCCCCATAGAAAATCTGTGGGGTATTGTGAAAAGGAAGATGCAGAATGCCAGACCCAAAAACGCAGAAGAGTTGAAGGCCACTATCAGAGCAACCTGGGCTCTCATAACACCTGAGCAGTGCCAGAAACTCATCGACTCCATGCCACGCCGCATTAACGCAGTAATTGAGGCAAAAGGAGCTCCAACCAAGTATTGAGTATTGTACATGCCCATATTTTTCATTTTCATACTTTTCAGTTGGCCAACATTTCTAAAAATCCCTTTTTTGTATTAGCCTTAAGTAATATTCTAATTTTGTGACACACGGAATTTTGGATTTTCATTTGTTGCCACTTCAAATCATCAAAATTATATGAAATAAACATTTTAATGCATCAGTCTGTGTGCAATGAATAAATATAATGTACAAGTTACACCTTTTGAATGCAATTACTGAAATAAATCAAGTTTTTCAAAATATTCTAATTTACTGGCTTTTACCTGTATATATAAAAAGAAATACTTGACTTTCAGTGAATTCTAGCTATATACTGTATATATATATATATTTATTATATATATATATATATATATATATATATATATATATATATATATATATATATATATATATACATATAAATAAGAGAAATACTTGAATTTCAGTGTTCATTTATTTACACATATACACACACACAACACTCATCTACTCATTGTTGAGTTAAGGGTTGAATTGTCCATCCTTGTTCTATTCTCTGTCACTATTTTTCTAAACATGCTAAACACCCTCTCTGATGATACATTCTGCTTCGTCTCCTTGTTGTGTGCGCTGTAGATGTTATTGTCACATATGCATGTACAGTAGATGGCAGTATTGTCCTGTTTAAGAGTGTCACAACATTGCTGTTTACGGCAGACGAAAACGTGACTGCTGTTGTTGTGTGTTGTTACCGCGCTGGGAGGACGTTAATAAAACTGCCTAACAATAAACCCACATAAGAAACCAAGAACTCGTCCCCGATCATTCTACAGTTATAATGATTGGGCAGGCATGTTGTTTATATTGTGGGAAAGCGGACGTGAAAAGAGGCTGTCGACACGTCACTCAGGTCCGCATGGAGCTGGAGGGGGCGTGGCCTCCAGTTCGGCCTGAATTTCGGGAGATTTTCGGGAGAACATTTGTCCCAGGAGGTTTTCGGGAGAGGCGCTGAATTTCGGGAGTCTCCCGGAAAATCCGGGAGGGTTGGCAAGTATGAGCTAGCCTAAAACGTTAGCATGCTTACTTTAAAATGCTAACTTTTAGCATGTGGGCTAACAACGGCATGCTAACAGTTAGCATGTCTCACATTTCACGTAACACGGCTTTAAGGTATATGGCTGCGGAAATAGAGAAAAAAGTGTAAAATTAGATGAAAAAGTTAGCATGCTTAAGTTAGCTTGGTAGCATGCTAATGTTAGCACACTAACAGTTAACAGCTGTCACATACTAAGGTATATGACTATGATAAATGGTTGTAAAATTAGCTTTAAAAGCTAGCATTTTAATGTTGGCATGCTAACGGTTAACATTTGTCATATACCAAGTTATATGACTGTAAGGTGTATAGCTATGTAATTAGAGAAAAAAACATGAAGTTAGCTAAAGAAGTTAGCACTTTAATGTTAACGTGCTAGCATGCTAAAGTTAGCACGCTAACAGTTAGCAAGTGTCACATACCAAGTCATATGACTCTAGAGTAAACGGTTGCCAAATTAGCTCAAAAAGCTAGCACTTTAATGTTAGCATGCTTACATAAACATGCATACAGTTAGCATGTTTCAAATACCAAGTTATATGACTAAGGTGTAAGGAGTGTCTGAATCTGTGAGTAATAGGTGTCACTGCACAGAATTAGCTACATAGCTAGCCTCAAACATTAGCATGCTTATATAAAATTGCTGACATTTAGCATGTTTGGTATACCAAGTTTTATGGCTCTAAGGTGGCTGTGGAAATAGAAAAAAAAGTGTAAAATTAGATGAAAAAGCTAGCATGCTAAAGTTAGCTTGCTTACACACTAACAGTTAACAAGTGTCACATACCAAGTTATATGACTCTGGGTAAAACGGTTGTAAAACTAGCTCAAAAAATTACCATGCTAATGTTAGCATGCTAGCAAGCTAACGTGAGCATGATAATAGTTAGCTTGTGTAAAGTTAGTATTACCCTTTTAAAAGAAAGGATTGAATAACTGTGATTGGTAACTGCACTTTGATTAACTCAAAGACTGACTGGCGCAAGCTAGCTAGCTTAAATGCTAACATGAAAATAAGAGACATTGACGTCTTTCCCTATGAAGAAACGACATACCCCAACCTAAGCTTACACAAGTAATAACAGTCTGAGCAACTAAGATATATATATATATATATATTTTTTTTTTTTTTTAATTATTGAAAACTGTCTCAAGTTGGACTTAAGTGTATGAATGTGTGCTTGTGGTAGCCCAGAGACATCCTGGATGAAAACCTGATGGAGCTTGAGAGGTGCTGCAAAGAGGAAAGAGAGAATGTGCCCAAAGATGGGTGGGCCAAGCTTGTGGTGCATCAACAAAGTATGCAGCAAAGGCTGTCAATACTTACCTATGTGTAATTTTTTAGTCTCTTGTATGTAATAAAACAAACTTTTTCACATATTGTCTGTGAATACTGTATCTTAGTTGTTTATGTTCAATGTGATGCTGTATCTTAGTTGTTTATGTTCAATGTGATGCTGTATCTTAGTTGTTTATGTTCAATATAAAAACTGTATCCTAGTGGTTTATGTTCAATGTGAATACTGTATCTTAGTAGTTTATGTTCACTGTGAGTATCGTATCTTAGTTGTTTATGTTCAATGTAAATACTGTATCTTAGTTGTTTATGTTTAATGTGAATACTGTACCTTAGTTGTTTATGTTCAATGTGAATACTGTATCCTAGTTGTTTATGTTCAATATAAAAACTGTATCCTAGTTGTTTATGTTCAATATAAAAACTGTATCCTAGTTGTTTATGTTTAATGTGAATACTGTGTCTTAGTAGTTTATGTTCAATGTGAATACTGTATCTTAGTTGTTTATGTTCAATGTGAATACTGTATCATAATTGTTTATGTTCAATGTAAATACTGTAGCTTAGTTGTTTATGTTCAATGTGAATACTGTATCTTAGTTGTTTATGTTCAATATAAAAACGGTATCCTAGTTGTTTATGTTTAATGTGAATATTGTATCTTAGTCGTTTATGTTTAATGTGAATACTGTATCTTAGTTGTTTATGTTCAATGTGAATACTGTATCATAGTTGTTTATGTTCAATGTGAATACTGTATTTTAGTTGTTTATGTTCAATATACAAACGGTATCCTAGTTGTTTATGTTCAATATAAAAACTGTATCCTAGTTGTTTATGTTCAATGTGAATACTGTATCTTAGTAGTTTATGTTCAATGTGAATACTGTATCTTAGTTGTTTATATTCATTGTGAATACTGTATCTTAGTTGTTTATATTCAATGTGAATACTGTATCTTAGTTGCTTATGTTCAATATAAAAACTGTATATGGATGGATGGTATCCTAGTTGTTTATGTTTAATGTGAATACTGTCTCTTAGTAGTTTATGTTCAATGTGAATACTGTCTCTTAGTAGTTTATGTTCAATGTAAATACTG
Source organism: Nerophis lumbriciformis (assembly GCF_033978685.3). Lineage (NCBI taxonomy): Eukaryota > Metazoa > Chordata > Actinopteri > Syngnathiformes > Syngnathidae > Nerophis > Nerophis lumbriciformis. Next base: position 39,696,008 of record NC_084569.2, on the reverse strand, counting down.
TATCTTAGTTGTTTATGTTCAATGTGAATACTGTATCATAGTTGTTTATGTTCAATATAAAAACTGTATCCTAGTGGTTTATGTTCAACATAAAAACTGTATCTTAGTTGTTTATGTTCAATGTGAATACTGTATCTTAGTTGTTTATGTTCAATGTGAATACTGTATCTTAGTTGTTTATGTTCAATATAAAAACTGTATCCTAGTGGTTTATGTTCAACATAAAAACTGTATCTTAGTTGTTTATGTTCAATGGGAATACTGTATCTTAGTTGTTTACGTTCAATATAAAAACGGTATCCTAGTGCTTTATGTTCAATATAAAAACTGTATCCTAGTTATTTATGTTTAATGTGAATACTATATCTTAGTAGTTTATGTTCAATGTGAATACTGTATCTTAGTAGTTTATGTTCAATGTGAATACTGTATCTTAGTTGTTTATGTTCAATATAAAAACGGTATCCTAGTTGTTTATGTTCAATATAAAAACGGTATCCTAGTTGTTTATGTTTAATGTGAATATTGTATCTTAGTCGTTTATGTTTAATGTGAATACTGTATCTTAGTCGTTTATGTTCAATGTGAATATTGTATCTTAGTTGTTTATGTTCAATGTAAATACTGTATCTTAGTTGTTTATGTTCAATGTGATACTGTATCTTAGTAGTTTATGTTCAATGTGAATACTGTATCTTAGTAGTTTATGTTCAATGTGAATACTGTATCTTAGTAGTTTATGTTCAAAATAAAAACTGTATCCTAGTTGTTTATGTTCAATATAAAAACTGTATCCTAGTTGTTTATGTTTAATGTGAATACTGTATCTTAGTAGTTTATGTTCAATGTGAATACTGTATCTTAGTAGTTTATGTTCAATGTGAATACTGTATCTTAGTTGTTTTTATTTAATGTGAATACTGTATCTTAGTAGTTTATGTTCAATATGAAAACTGTATCTTAGTAGTTTATGTTCTATGTGAATACTGTATCTTAGTTGTTTATGTTCAATATGAAAACTGTATCTTAGTTGTTTATGTTCAATATGAAAACTGTATCCTAGTTGTTTGTTTAATGTAAACACTGTATCTTAGTTGTTTAGACAGTAATGTGTTCATAGAAGTTTAGATTGGGGTATGATGTTTTACAATAGGGAAAGGTGTGTGGATGTGAGTGTGAATGTTGTCTGTCTATCTGTGTTGGCCCTGTGATGAGGTGGCGACTTGTCCAGGGTGTACCCCGCCTTCCGCACGATTGTAGCCGAGATAGGCTCCAGCGCCCCCCGCTACCCCAAAGGGAATAAGCGGTAGAAAATGGATGGATGGATGAAAGGTGTTGTTTGTCTTGTTTTCAAGTTAGCATTTAAGCGAGCGAGCAAGCTTACGCTAGTAGTCGGGTCTTCAATCATTTTAAATTGAATACGGTAATACTAACCGTCAGGAGTTTCACCGTTTTACCGTTTACGTGCATCTAGTACGAACGCCCGCAGGAAATTGGCGGAACAACGCATGCACACAGCGGCTATCATTTTAATTTATCGTTCAGTCAATTAACTTATCGAATATCGACGGGCCCGGGCCTAGCTCTGCTAGATTTAGCGTGGGAGGATCCGGTTTCGCAGGCGGTGCAAACTGACACATTGACTTGAAAGAAACAACAATAAAATTCCACTGTCTGTTCCGCTGCCGTTACGCACCCAATGGAAAGTATTTCAGGTTACAACATAATAAGAGCTTTAATTATGTTTAAAGTGGAATGAATAGGGGATGAGTCAAAGTGACAACCCCATGTAACCTTTAAAGCAGTGTTTTTCAACCACTGTGCCGCGGCACACTAGTGTACCGTGAGATATTGTCTGGTGTGCCGTGGGAGATTGTTATTTCACCTAATCGGGTTAAAAAATATTTTTTGCAAACCATTAATTATAATCCACAAATGTGCCGTTGTTGAGTGTCTGTACTGTCTGGAGCTCGGCATATCAGGTGGTGGCAGCAGGTAGCTAATTGCTTTCTAGATGTCGGGAACATGGTTTGTAGTGATTACAATATGCGAGAGGCAGTGTGCCGGTAAAAAGGCATCGAACGCTTAAACCAAAAATAAACAAAAAGGCAAGTGCCGCTAAGAAAAGGCATTAAAACTTAGGGAAGGCCATGCCAAATGAAGCAAAGTAAACAAAAACGTAATGCTGGACGACAGCAAAGACTTACAGCGTGTGGAGCAGACAGCGTCCACAAAGTACATCCGTACATGACAATCAACAACAAAATGGGAGCGCAAGACAAGAACTAAAACACGACACACAGGAAAACAGCAAAAAAAACTCCAAATAAGTCAGGGCGTGATGTGACAGGTGGTGACAGTACACCTACTTTGAGACAAGAGCTGTAGTGATGCATGCTTGGTTATGGTTTAAAGTAGGGCTGGGCGATATGGCCTTTTATTAACATCTCGATATTTTTAGGCCATGTCACGATACAGGATATATATGTGGATATTTTGCCTTAGCCTTGAATGAACACTTGATGCATATAATCACAGCAGTATGATGATTCTATGAGTCTACATTAGGGATGTCCCGATCCGATATTTGGATCGGATCAGCTGCCAATATTTGCCAAAAATTGCGTATCGGCAAGGCATGGGAAAATGCCGATCCAGATCCAGTTTAAAAAAAAACTCCGGTCCGTGTTTTCCAACGCACCGATTTAAATAACACATTCCACTTTTCTGGTGCTCCGTAATTTCCGTTCCGCATTTTCCAGCACACCTTCAACACATCCACAGGTCTGTGGATTCTCACGCAGTTGCTTTTAGCTGCTGGCATTACACGACAGGCTCTTCTCACTCTTTCCTGTGTCTCCCTCTCACAGACAGCAAGTGCACCTTCTTACACACGTCACATACTGTCACGACATACGTCACATACTGTCACGACATACGTCACATACTGTCACGACATACGTCACATACTGTCACGACATACGTCACATACTGTCACGACATACGTCACATACTGTCACGTCATACGTCACATACTGTCACGTCATACGTCACATACTGTCACGTCATACATCACATACGTATACGCCCTCCCCGAGCAGAAAGGTAGCAACATGGCTAACGTTAGCTGTGATGCTAGCGCAGCCGTGCGAGCAACGCTCCCTCTAAGGTGCTCGCCTGTGCAATTGCGCACTGTTTAAGCGTCCTCTGCGCATAGCAAATCTATGCCACGCACAAAATCAAATAAAAAAATAAGCGCATAACAATTTTCGACACACGGACACGACAGAGAAAACAGTTTTCGTCATCATTGTTCAAATATTGTGACGTCTGTCGAGACGCTTATCTCCATTCGGTGCCACACGTCCACACCATCAAAATGCTGAAGCAAAAATTTCCACATCAACACCGTATGAAAAAATGTGTGATTTTTTTAGTTGTGATTTCCTTCTCTGCATGAAAGTTTAAAAGTAGCATATATTAATGCAGTATGAAGAAGAATGTTTTAATGTAGACATGCAAGCCTTGAAAGAACATTTTGAAAATCAAGACTACATTTCCTGCAAATGGGTGCATTTCTACCCTATATTTTAACTTTAGATTTATTCTCCTATCAAACTCTTTTGGCTGTCTTTTTGACACTTACATCCGACGCCCCCCTCCATACCCTGGATTATAAATAATGTAAATAATTCAATGTGATTATCTTGTGTGATGACTGTATTATGATGATAGTATATATCTGATAGTATATATCTGTATCATGAATCAATTTAAGTGGACCCCGACTTAAACAAGTTGAAAAACTTATTCGGGTGTTACCATTTAGTGGTCAATTGTACGGAATATGTACTTCACTGTGCAACCTACTAATAAAAGTCTCAATCAATCAATCAAAACACATAGAATCATCATACTGCTGTGATTATATGCATCAAGTGTTCATTCAAGGCTAAGGCAAAATATCCAGATATATATCGTGTATCGCAATATGGCCTTAAAATATCGCAATATTAAAAAAAGGCCATATCGCCCAGCCCTAGTTCAATAATGCCATTTCTGTTTGTCATGTATAATTTTGTCTATTTTGTGTTTATCCTTGAATAAACAGGTCAGTTTCTTGTTACCAACCATTGTGTATTATTCAAACTCCCCTAATTCAGCTGGCTAGTTGTTATCAAGAGTACTAAAACCCTTTTCAACATGATTCTGACTACTAAGTAGGCTAAATAACTCTAAACTTTAATACATGCTCGGATAGGCCAGTATCGGTATCGGTCAGTATCGGTATCGGATCAGAAATGCAAAAACAATATCGGTATCGGATCGGAAGTGCAAAAACCTGGATCGGGACATCCCTAATATATATATATATATATAACTAGAATTCACTGAAAGTCAAGTATTTCTTATACAGGTAAAAGCCAGTAAATTAGAATATTTTGAAAAACTTGATTTATTTCAGTAATTGGAAAGTAAAGGAAACAGAGTGGACCGACACCAGCAGATGACATGGCACCCCAAACCATCACTGATGGTGGAAACTTTACACTAGACTTCAGGCAACGTGGATCCTGTGCCTCTCCTGTCTTCCTCCAGACTCTGGGACCTCGATTTCCAAAGGAAATGCAAAATTTGCATGGTTGGGTGATGGTTTGGGGTGCCATGTCATCTGCTGGTGTCGGTCCACTCTGTTTCCTGAGATCCAGGGTCAACGCAGCCGTCTACCAGCAAGTTTTAGAGCACTTCATGCTTCCTGCTGCTGACCTGCTCTATGGAGATGGAGATTTCAAGTTCCAACAGGACTTGGCGCCTGCACACAGCGCAAAATCTACCCGTGCCTGGTTTATGGACCATGGTATTTCTGTTCTAAATTGGCCCGCCAACTCCCCTGACCTTAGCCCCATAGAAAATCTGTGGGGTATTGTGAAAAGGAAGATGCAGAATGCCAGACCCAAAAACGCAGAAGAGTTGAAGGCCACTATCAGAGCAACCTGGGCTCTCATAACACCTGAGAAGTGCCAGAAACTCATCGACTCCATGCCACGCCGCATTAACGCAGTAATTGAGGCAAAAGGAGCTCCAACCAAGTATTGAGTATTGTACATGCTCATATTTTTCATTTTCATACTTTTCAGTTGGCCAACATTTCTAAAAAATCCCTTTTTTGTATTAGCCTTAAGTAATATTCTAATTTTGTGACACACGGAATTTTGGATTTTCATTTGTTGCCACTTCAAATCATCAAAATTAAATGAAATAAACATTTGAATGCATCAGTCTGTGTGCAATGAATAAATATAATGTACAAGTTACACCTTTTGAATGCAATTACTGAAATAAATCAAGTTTTTCAAAATATTCTAATTTACTGGCTTTTACCTGTATATATAACTAGAATTCACTGAAAGTCAAGTATTTCTTATATATATGAAATACTTGACTTGGTGAATTCTAGCTGTAAATATACTCCTCCCCTCCTAACCACGCCCCCCACCCCCGAAATCGGAGGTCTCAAGGTTGGCAAGTATGCCTATATGTTTACCAAACAATCTGTCACTCCTAATCGCTAAATCCCATGAAATCTTATACCTCTAGTCTCTTACGTGAATGAGCTAAATAATATTATTTGATATTTTACGGTAATGTGTTAATAATTTCACACATAAGTCGCTCCTGAGCAGAGGTGGGTAGAGTAGCCAGAAATTGTACTCAAGTAAGAGTACTGTTACTTTAGAGATTTATTACTCAAATAAAAGTAAGGAGTAGTCACCCAAATATTTACTTGAGTAAAAGTAAAAAGTATGTTGTGAAAAAACTACTCAAGTACTGAGTAACTGATGAGTAACATACACACTCATATCATATATATATATATATATATATATATATATATATATATATATATATATATATATATATATATACACATACATATACATTGATATATACAGTATATAATTTATATGTATTTATTTTGCTGTTTTTGTTTACATGTTAAAGGTGTTTTAATGAATATACATGCATGTTTAACATATAGATTCCTTTCTTTCATGAAGACTAGAATATAAGTTGGTGTATTACTTGATTCTGATGACTTGCGTTGATTGTAATCAGACAGTAGTGCTGATATCGTCCACGTTTTCAACTGGAGGAGAAGAAAAGGTCCTCCTTTCTGTCTAATACCACATGAAAGTGGTGGGTTTTTGGCATCTTATTTGTCCAGCTTCCATATTCGTTTTTATACACTTTACAAGAAATATATTGGCGTCAAACTCTGTAGCTTGCTAGCTTGTTTGCGCTGGCTTTCGGAGACTCTTGTTTTGAAAGCGCAGGCGCGATGGAGCGGCACTTTTATTGTGAAGACAGGAACGTCCTCATGTGCGGTCAGTCTTTAGGCTTTTGACGGGATGTACGGTTGAAATAAAAAAGTATCTTTTTTCCTTCACACTTTTGATTGATTGATTGGAACTTTTATTAGTAGATTGCACAGTACAGTACACATTCCGTACAATTGACCACTAAATGGTAACACCCCAGTAAGTTTTTCAACTTGTTTAAGTCAGGTCATGTGACCACCTGGCTCTGTTTGATTGGTCCAACGTCACCAGTGACTGCATCTGATGGGTGGAACGAAGTGAAACGTCACTTTCTTTCTTTCTTTCTTTCTTTAGTTTATTTCGAACATGAACACACTTACATCATAATACATCACACAATTTCATATCATTTCATTTTACATCATGCCCGAAAAGGAGTAGGAAGAAGCAAAGCTTATTTAATCCTACCCCTTTCCCACTTCAAGCGTTTACAAATATATAGAATCATTTACTGACCTTTTTATATAATAAAATAACATCTATGAATTAGTATACAACAGTTTTGTAATATGTAATTAATTAATTAATTCAGTCATTATTAACATACTAAGATGAAGAATATCTTATTTTCAAAAAGGTTGAAAGTATTTCTCATAATTCTTTTTTGTACTCTGTAAGCACTATTATTTTGAACAACCTCTTAAACTGGATCATATCAGTACAATTTTTAACTTCTTTACTTAATCCATTCCATAATTTAATTCCACATACTGATATGCTAAAAGTTTTAAGTGTTGTACGTGCATATAAATGTTTTAAATTATTTTTTCCTCTAAGGTTATATTTCTCCTCTTTAGTTGAGAAGAATTGTTGTACATTCTTTGGTAGCAGGTTATAGTTTGCTTTGTACATCATTTTAGCTGTTTGCAATTTTACCAAATCACCAAACTTTAATATTTCTGACTTAATAAATAAAGGGTTTGTGTGTTCTCTATATCCAACATTATGTATTATTCTAACTGATCTTTTTTGTAACACGGTTAGCGAATGTAGCGCACATTTGTAGTTATTTCCCCATATTTCTGCACAATAACTCAGATATGGTAACACTAGCGAGCAGTAGAGAATATGTAGTGATTTTTGGCCCAGGACATATTTTGCTTTATTCATTATTGAAATGTTTTTTGCCACCTTATGTTGTATGTTTTGTATATGAGATTTCCAGTTCATTTGATCATCTATTAATACTCCCAAAAATCTAGTTTCTTTTACCCTTTCTATGTCTACTTCGTCTATTTGTATTTGTGTATGATGCTCTTTTCTACTATTACCAAATAGCATTATTTTAGTTTTACTGAGATTTAAAGATAGTCTGTTTTTGTCAAACCATCTTTTTAATTTGTTCATTTCTTCTGTTATTATTTGTATTATCTTCTGTGTGCTCTCTCCTGAACAGAAAGCAGTTGTGTCGTCTGCAAATAAAACCAACTTTAAGTCATTCGTAACCTTACAAATGTCGTTTATATAAAGATTGAACAATCTTGGTCCCAGTATTGACCCCTGGGGTACACCACAGGATATATCTAGTCACTAGTAAGGCAGGCACTTTGAAGGTCTGTCTGACAGACCAAAACAAACAAAGCGTGCATTAACAGATCGATAAAAATTAGTAGCGAGTAGCGAGCTGAATGTAGATAAAAGTAGCGGAGTATATACTTAAGTAAAAGTAAAAGTATGTTGCATTAAAACTACTCTTAGAAGTACAATGTATCCCAAAAGTTACTCAAGTAGATGTAACGGAGTAAATGTAGCGCGTTACTACCCACCTCTGCTCCTGAGTATAAGTCGCACCCCCGGCCAAACTATGAAAAAAACTGCCACTTATAGTCCGAAAAATACGGCACATGATTTGCCTGAGAAGCTGGACAGGACAAAAAAAATAAAATAAATAAAAATAAAATAAATAAGGCACAAAAGCGGCTACATTTATGCATAACAACAGTTGCTATGCAACAGTTGCCAAATCACAGGTGATTACAGGTGCCACAACTTCCGCGTGAATGTCATTCGTTACACGCCGAAGATAACAGGTACTGCTTATTTGACACTCAGCCGTGGGAATACTTCAACTTAGTCGATTAGCCGACATTATTGGTAAGATGTGTTTGTTTGTTAGCATCAGCTAGCTATCACAGCTGACGCTAGGCTAAGCTACCGGCTAGCAGCTACA